>NC_068990.1:29670246-29672019 GCF_001194135.2 Octopus bimaculoides | reverse complement strand
CACATATTTTCTACACTACATCTAATTTCCATTTCATTCCTTCCTCTACACAAATTGTCAACTACCCTTGTAATGTTCCTCTCACCTGATGTCCCTGTGGCAAATAAAAGACATTATTACAAATAATGCTAGAAATCATTATGGTTCTAATTAAGAAGGTGGATCAGCACAATTAGTACCATAGAAGGCAAAATGTCTTAGAGTAATTGGTAACATTCTTTAACGTTCAGAGTTCAAATCCTACCAAGGTTGATACTGTACTTCATCTCTCCTTTCTATGGAGGTTAATGAAATCAGTAGCAGTGCTGGGGGTTGATTTATTTTCCTGTGCCCTCCATCCAATCCCACTGTCACAAAAAATTTTGAAACTTGTTATGCCTGTATTAGGAACCATCATTTAGATTCATCTCCTGGAAGTACACCGAAACTGACTTAGGTTTTGGGAGTTGATAAAATAAATATTGATCAGCTATATGCTGGTCATCATCGTTGTCATTGTTTAACGTCAGCTTTCCATGCTGGCATGAGTTGGACGGTTTGACTGAGGACTGGCAAGTCCTGGGAAGCTGCACCAGGCTACAATCTGATCTGGCAAAGTTTCTACAGCTGGATACCCTTCCTAACACCAACCACTCTGAGAGTGTAGTGGGTGCTTCACTAACAAAAAGGTAGAAAACATCATCATCATAATCATGATTATCATCATCAGTAAAAAGGTAACAAGCTGGCAGAATCATTAGCAAACGGGGCAAAATGCTTAGTGGCATTTTGTCTGTCTTTATGTTCTGAGTTCAAATTCCACCAAGGTATACTCTGCCTTTCATCCTTTCAGGGTTGATAAAATGAGTACCAGTCGAGTACTGGGATTGATGTAATTAACTAATACCCTTCCCCACAATTCCAAGATTTGTACCTGAAGTGGAAAGGATTATCCAGTCTAAAAATAAGCAATCAAGTCATTAAAATCTCAAAGCTAAAAGATAATGCCCGATTCATTCAAAACAATGTGAATAAATAAGGATTAGATTTGATGGAGTAATTTGAATGCCTAAAGGTTTAAAGGAATGGATAGCATGGAGCAGAGGAAAAGAAGACAATGGGTAAGGAGTTCCAGAGAGCAGCAATTTGAAGAAAGAAGCCATTAGAATAGAAGGACTAGAAGCTCAACAAAGAATTGATGCATCAGGGAAAAGAAGCAGGTGACACATTTAAAAGGTGTTGACAGAGGTTAGTAGACCAGAAAGTTCATCAGAGCAATGATTATAGAAATATAGAAAAGACACAATGAAGATACAGGCTGTATAATTGTGAAATATAAATGATATACTCCACCACAGTAGGTGGTGGTGGTGGTAGTTTAATGAATGTATCAAACTATGTAAACTGTCATTGCTATTATATTTACCAACTAAAAGATGGTGGACAGCAGGATTAGTTGAGAGTGAGGTTAAAGTGCCTTGTGATATTTAGTTACATCCCTTTACATTCTGACCGAAAATTCTGCTGAGGTTGCCAAAAGAAAAATATGAATGAAGTACTAACAGCTGTAATCTGCCTTCAGAAATTGGTGCTGCCTGTCTCTTGCCAGACATAAACAGACCACTATGATCGGTTTCAGGGCTTCTTAAAGTTGGTAGTATTGCCATCTAGTGGCAGGTACTGGAAAATTTTAAATACAGGCCAGCGATGGACGGTGGGATCGCTAGCAATTTGGGCAAAATGCTTAGCGATCAAATGGCTGCAATCAAATGACTGAAACCAGTAAAAGAATAA
>NC_068990.1:29667283-29669827 GCF_001194135.2 Octopus bimaculoides | reverse complement strand
ATATATATATATATATATATATATATATATATATATATATATATATATACACACACACACATATACACACACATCATATATGTATATACATACACACACACAATATGATATACATATATATATGTGAGAGAGACGTATTGATTTTTTGAATGATTATCCTCTCGCAAACTCCATTAGGAACAGATTATCTTCAGCTAATCCATAATTCAAAAATCTATATCACACAACCAAGGAATAATATATTTTAACATAATCAATAAAATAAAAATCAATCTGGTTGGTCACTACTAAAACTATAATGTACCGTTTAACACCATCAAACCATTGAAATGGTAAACAAGGTGACAACAATCAATGGATACAATGAAAGACAGTCCACATTCTTATTATGCCTGATACACACATACATAGAGATATACGGACATACACAAGCACATTTATGTATGTATGTATGTATGTATGTATGTGTGTGTGTGTGTATATATATATATATATATATATATATATATATACACACACACAAACATACATACATTTATTTTGAGTGTTGGGCCTCACGGAGGCAATGACAAATGACCGAGACCTTTGGCATTACGCCATGCTTGAGAAGAAGACCCATCAAGCCAAGTGAAATCATGGATGTAGCAGATACCGGTATCACGCAAATGGCAGCCATGCCAGTGACACATAAAAACACCTATTCCACTCTCAGAGTGGTTGGCATTAAGAAGGGTATCCAGCTGATGAAACCATGCTAAATCAGACTGGTGTCTGTTGTAGCCTTCCAGCTCGCTAGCTCTGGTTAAACTGCCCAACCCATGCCAGCATGGACAATGGACATCGAATGATGACAATATATACACAAAAATCAACCTCAGCAAAATTTGAACTCAGAACATAAAAGACAAACGAAATGTTGAAAAGCATTTTGCCTGGCATGCTGACCATTCTGCTGGCTCACCTCGATGACAATAATCAGGATTTCAAATTCTGACACAAGGCCAGCAATTTTGGGAACTCTTAGCTGGTACTTATCAGCTCCGAAAGAATGAAAGTCGACCATGGCAGAATTTGAACTTAGAACATTGAGTGGAAAGAAATGATGCTAAGCAATTTTTCTAGTGCAATAACAATTTGGCCTGCTCACCCTAATCATAATAATAATAATAAGAAGAAGAAGCAATTCCTATCATAATAGGCACATTAGGTATGATATTCAGACAAATACATAACAAAAACACCAGGACTAACAAATATATATAACATTGCACTACTGGGCATTGCACACATCCTACGCAAAACACTTTCAATACAGTAACCATAAGAGCATCACAGCAAACCACAGCACATACCCAAGACACACAGAGCTGCACTCGGTAGTACAGTGAAAGCACGTGCTAAAAATAAAACTACTGAATAATAATAATAATAAATAATAATAATAATAATGCAAATTTTGGCACAACGCCAGCAACTTTAAGGAGGCAGGTGTAGATAATTACATTGATCCCAGTACATGACTGGTACTTATTTTATCAATCTCAATAAATAAAATGTACAGAAATCTAGTTCAGTCTTATTACCCAATAGAATAATTCCAAAAGTTTCGAGATTACAAATAACCAAAGCCAGGATTTTCTCATCTCTGTTCAGGTGTGCTTCACTGGCAGCAGAACAGGTAAGAAACTGAAGAAAACAGCAACAGTTGGTTAGGAACCTAATTAACTAGACATCTTTTATTTGGTTCAGTCATTAGACTATGGCCATGCTGGGGCACTGCTTTCAAGAATGTTTAGTTGAATGAATCAAACCCAGGACCATTTTTTGTTAAAGTCTGATACTTATTGTATTGGTGTCTCTTGCCAAACTATGTTGCAGGGATGTAAACACACCAACACCGTTTGTCAAGCGATGGTGGGAGACAAACACAAAGACACACATATATATATGTGATGGGATTCTTTCTGTTTCCCCTCTTCCAAATCCACTCACAAGGCTTTGGTTGACCTGAGACACTTCTTATAGATTGAACACATAAGCATGTGGCTGGGATGCAAGCTTCTTACCACACAGCCACGCCATTTTGTTTTATAGTTTAAAGTACTATGGTGAACATTGATGATTTTAACTAGTATTTGGGGAGGGGAGTCTTGATGAATTCTAAAATACATTTCCAGGACTGTATTCCAGAGTCACTTCTGACCCTTCTTTTAGAAACCTTAAATATTGTTTGGATATCACTCTCATAATTCATTCATACACACCTTGATATCTCGGTGAGTGATGAATCAATAAGGAACCTTCTGCTTGACATGTTAAAAATAGCAGCTAAATAATCCTCAAATAACCCTATCATCGTAATAAAAGGTAAAAAATTAAAATATTGAATAATAATATCTTAAAAAAAAAGATGAAAGGATTATTTATGTCTGGAAGACTTTTGACGAGAGATTTACCAAATAAGGGCTGATAGGAGAACCTCTACGCCACTGGTTCTCAGCCATTTTCTTTTTTTAATCTCTTGGACCCCTTTTATTACTATTT
>NC_068990.1:29663651-29667273 GCF_001194135.2 Octopus bimaculoides | reverse complement strand
TTTGATGTTTAGAAACTAGTTTTATAGATAAATCCTTCAAAATTCCTATTTTGTTTATCACACATTCTCTCGTATAGAGATGAACTTTGGGAAATGTCAGAGAAAGTAACCCAGCTGTTTCTTGCAATATATATATATTTACAGTGAAATTTTTTCAAGGTCTCTTAAAATACTGTGGATCCAAAAATCTTATATGAACCCCAGTTAAGAACCACTGCTTTATGCAGTTTGTGAGAAATAGCAGCTAAATCTCCTTCACATCATGTTAACCACTTTAAAGAAAAAGAAAAGAAAAGAGACGCTAGATAATGCAGTCTTAGATACACTTTTCCGAAAAAGAAGACGGAATGATTATGGCTGGCATTAGGAAAGGTATCCAACCATCGAAATACCAAGCCGGATGACACATATGAGCACCTAGTGTTTGGTAGGAGCTTTTAATGGGGTGGGGAAGTGACTCAGACCATGTTGAGCTGTCCAACCCATGACAGCATTGAAAGCAAATGCAAAATGATGATGATGATGATGATGATGATGATGACGATGATGATGATGAGGAGGAGGGGGTGGTGGGATTGACAACCACAATAGTATAGATTCCCATAAAATCCTGCTCTTGTGATTACATATGCAAAAGAAGAGTTCTTCACAATTTTCCTTGCACTTCTTTAGAAGATGTCTCACCAAAAGTACATCATCAGTGGCACCAAACCCCAAATTTCAACCCAAAACCACTCCCCCCCCCCTCATCCATTTACTTGCTGCCAGCCCAAGCAACAACAACAACAACAACACTATTTCTCCTTTCCTTATTCTCAAACAAAAGGCAAAGTTGTTTCTATTCAATTCTCCATTCCTGGCAGTCAATTAACCTCCCAAACTTCTCGTCCGCTTTCATCCTGTATTAGCTCTGCTTATAGCTCTTACTATTTCCTAATGTCTTCATTAATTAGAGCGTTAGCTGAAGAACTCTAAAAATTCTGCCCCTCTGGCAAATCTCTATTAATCTGTAATAGGATATAATGAAGTTCCGCCACCAGCCACTAATGGTAAGGTTCTTGTATAAACTTACTGTTAAGTTAGTGACTGATACAACACTAAACAAACCTGGGGCTTCCAGTACTTCGTTAGCACTAAAGGACCTACAGCTTTTTCTAATTTCAAGTTAGTTAATTACTTTATTCCTCTTCATTCGACTGATCTTCAGCTGGACTTTTACTGGAGATCCGCTGGCATGAACGGAAATAAAGCAAACAGCTTTATTGAATATAGGTTCTCTAGATCAGTGATACTTCTGATTTGGCAGACTCTCATGGCTACAGCTTACCCCTTTTCTCTCTCCCCCTCTCTCTTTCCCTCCTTTATCTGGGACAGGGGAAGGAGCAAGAGTTTTTCTTTATTATATTTATACTTATTCAGTAGCCTCTCGTGCTTACAGCTCTCTCTCTCTCTCATTTGTATGTTTGTTTGCTGGAAATGTTGCAACAACCAATTAGAGAGCTTCAACTCATGAGAAATAACCAAATCTCCCTTAAGTCACACTCTACAACCTTCTAAAACATAAATGGGGGAGGGGAGGCTATACAAGCTAAAATGGTCCTAGAAGCATCATGTCTCACTAAAAGATGGGATGGTTATAGTTTGATTGTCTTTGATCACAGGTCAGTGCAATCTCCAACACGAAGAATTAAATTTCCCCCATTTCCATCGATTGTAGCTTCTGCCAGTCCAAACAGTTTCAAGAACCATTTTATTAATCCATAGCTGGACAATTCCCAAATGAAACAAGCAGTGGCAGACTGGGTCTAAAAATATTGGTTGCCAGGAGACTAAGGGGGCCCCATCCACAACTACAATGCTATCATTAAATTTTTTTTTTTCTTAAAATTATTCTTTTCAACTGTCTACAAACACAGCCAGGCTGAAATAATGACTGCATTCTTCCAGGAGTGAACAAAAAATTCTCAAACTTGAGGGGATGGGCTCCTTAGATATTAACATGGGCTCCCATATATGGATTCTAATGGCACAGGAGCCCACTTGCCATCGGGCAAGCTGGCAACCTTCCAGTCTACCACTGGAACAAGCTGTCTCATCCACAAACCCAATAAAAAAAAACTACACTATTCACCTGCACCCTAAAGACTTCCTCAAATTGTAAGAAAAAATTCTTTCATTAATTGATTCCAACTGTTTCCAAATAGAAAATTTGGTCACAAGGAAAAAAGACAGACCTAATTTGTCAGTTGAGATTTAATACCACCATGTGGTATTTAGTGTAACCCATTCTGTTAGATGTATTTAGATCAAGTGATCAGGTTTCTAATCAGAGGTGAACACAATAGCCTCGCATCCTACTTCATGTTCCCTTGAATAATGCAAGTGTTTGTTAGAGGGTCTAGCTAGAAGTTACTCCCCAGCCAAGGCCTCCTGCCATTAGATACAAAATGGATCTGGCCCCATCAGGAAGCTGTGTTGTTTACTGGAAGGACCAGCTACAGACATAGACTCTCATCTGGGCTAGTTAGAGGAAATGGTGTAGTAGTTACTGCTTGGAACTGTGGAGGGCAGAGAATTAGCATCTTTTTTCTATCAACGATGTAAAGGTTATAGGTGCTGCCCTTTCACCTTAGATTAAGCCAAAAATAAATAAATAAATACAGGGAGTATCCAGTGGAGGAGGACCTAAAGTGTGTAGACTGAGGTGGAAAAGAAGAGAGAAACAATGAAGACAGAAAGATCAGAAATGGGTGTTTGAGAGGTGGTAGAGGTGTAAGTGTAGGTAAAGAGTTCACAAATTAAGGTGTATACATTCACACAGGTGAACAAGGAGGGGAGACAACAATGACATTTGAAAGACTTGAGTGGGTGGGAGAGTGGAAGGGATGAGAGCATTAGGAAGGGTGTGATTGGCAAAGGCAGAGGTGGCCAAATGTGGTGGGCAGAGGTGGGCAGGTGAACTGAGCCAGAGAATGATGGAGAAAGGGTAGGTGTAGACATAGTGTAGCCAGAGCAATAGATTTATGAGTCTATACTCCATTATTTGTCTGGCAACCTTTATGGAATAGATTCGCTTAATCCGAAAAGACCTTGACCTAGATAACAACAAAAGATCAACGTACAACTGTTAAGATTTGATTAGGAAGCCATAAACCCTCTCCATGTGGTTAGTTCTATCATTGGGAAAACTAAACAACCACTACCTAAATGCTAAAATTCCCTCAAGTATGAACCAACAAAGACTCTCTGCATGGTTGCTCAACCTGCAAGAAAGAGCAGCCAAATCACTTTAACATTCAGATTACTCTATCAAATGTAATGCTTATTTATTCACATTGTTTTGAATTAATCATGCATTATCTCATTGTCATTTGTGATTTTGATGATGTGATTGTTTATTTTTAGAATGACATTGTAGGGTAGGTGTGAGAGGCTGGATCTGGTCAGCTTGAACATAAAACAACTTATTTGGGCCGGATAACGTCAGTTTAAGGGCCAAAGGGTTAATGCCTTCACCCAAAACAGGTGGGGAGGGAAACGTTGGACAATGTAGTCTCTGATTTAACAAAAAAGGAGGACAGTCAAGGCTGGGGCACCTTTGATCATGAGTCCTTTGCCTAAT
>NC_068990.1:29657054-29662960 GCF_001194135.2 Octopus bimaculoides | reverse complement strand
GAGCGTGGCCGTTTTCGTGCGGGTGACACGTAAAAGCACCCACTACACTCTCAGTGGTTGGCGTTAGGAAGGGCATCCAGCTGTAGAAACTCTGCCAAATTAGATTGGAGCCTGGTGTTGCCATCCGGTTTCACCAGTCCTCAGTCAAATCGTCCAACCCATGCTAGCATGGAAGGCGGACGTTAAACGATGATGATGATGATGATGATGATGCCTAAAAGGATTTGGACTGTGCTGGTGACATTGCACCCCTGGCAGGGTCACGATCAGTGCTCCAGCAAATGATGACCAGAGAGGCTGAAGACGCAGGGCAGTTGGCAAGGTGGGGACACAAAACTTTATGAATAAAGAACTTGTTGAAGATGTCACTATCATCAACTACATCATCATCATCACTTAACATATGTTGGACACTTTGACAGGAGATGGCAAGGCTGGAAAGCTGCCCCAGGCTCCAACTGTCTGCTTTGCCATGGTTTCTATGGTCGGATACCCTTCCTTACACCAATCGCTTTAGAGTGTGTACTGGGTGCTTGTTATGCGGCACCAGCATGGAGAGAGGATGTTTGTGTTTGCACCAAAAGCAATTAGCAAAAGTAGAGTACATGCCATCAAGTGATTCTGAATCGCAAGTGACTGTCCTGGCCTTGATCAAATGATTGATGTATGTGAAGGGGTATTCTAACTGCAAGTAAGCAAGTCAAGTCAAGTCTTCATTGTACTTCTTACATTACATCCTTATATACGTCTATCCTTCTTTTGAGGGAAAACGATGTGATTTCAAGTATATCTCGCTACCATTTCTTGGATGCCTAGCGATAGAGAGATAGATAGATAGAGACAGACAGACAGATATAGAGACAGACAGATAGACAGAGAATGATAGATAGATAGATAGATAGATGGATACATTTCTTTTATTAGCCACACAGGGCTCAACGAAGATGGGACAGATAGACAGCTAGATAGAGAGACAGACAGATAGATAGAGAATGAGATAGATAGATAGATAGATAGATAGATAGATAGATAGATAGATAGATAGATAAAGACAGACACACATATACACATATACATACCTACACACACACGTGTGTTAGAGATATATTTATAATTGCCTGCAGACACGTACGATTACAGAAGATCAAATTACACAAGACAAATGTATCAACTACCACACACACACACACACACACACACACACACCATATCCGTACGTGTCTTGTAAGTAGTTAACTGCAGATATTTAGTCAAAATGGTTAGAAAGGATGGTTTTAGTGTTGATGTACAACACGAAGACAACATAATAATTACTATTGATGATGTGAATAAAGAGGAAAAACATTTTACATAGCGGCGGCGGTGATGTGAGGAGATAGGAGGGGGAGGGGAGGAGCAGGCAGAAAGTAAGTATTGAAAGGAAAGAGGAACGAGCGATGAGGAAAAACAAAAAAGATACAGCTACTTATGTCTGTGTGTCCCCCAGTCTGGCCTAGACAGGTTTTTCTGGATTGATACAAGACTGATGGATGTGTGTGTGTGCGTGTGCGTAGTCGGAAAAGCAGTGGTGACCAACTTTTGACATCAAACGGACCGACAGCTGCTGCTGCCATGGTGATGATGCCACAAAGACTGGGGCACACTGCACATATGAAGTATAAACAGAAACCAGGAGAATGTTATCGGGCAAAAAGTAGACTCTTGTCTTTCACATTGTTTAAACGAAGGAAGTGTTTACTAATAAACTGGATACATAAAGACGGACATTACTTCACACACACACATATATATATATATATATATAAGGGCCTGAGAGGGCAGAAAGTTGGGGTTTTTCCAATGCACCACTCAATTAGAACTTTAGGCAGACTAATATAGAAATTCATCAGGTATAGGAAATCCGGGTTTCACAGTGGTAAAACCATTTTGTGGGTTTAGCGAAGATAATTCGAAGAAGAAAAAGAAAGACTCCAGCCCATCTTTAATGACCATTTACAACTGCTTCTCTACAAACTCTACTTTCAATGGCAGCTCACACAAAAGTGAAAATTTATTTAATATTTGCGATTTTAAACGTTAGCGTGACACTTCTTCAGACCTGCACCAATGGTGCACTCTTACATTGTGCATCAGCGAATGTAGGGGCACCAATGTACACACACAATTTTAGAAGTAGCAGAGGGACTCAAGGTTCGAAAGTTTCGAGCGATGGCACATATGCGTAAGCACACATTGGTGCCCCTTTCGCCACTCGATCTTGTCCTCATAACTTTTAAAACATGCATTAAAGAAAAACTAAAAAAAAATACATTTTTGAGGGCGATTATGCAGATAAAATGTCGGCAAAGACAAGTCTTTAGGAGGAGTTTTGAATCGTTCTATCAACACAACTCACATCCGCTCCGACTTTGTTTTGCGGAAATTAAATTGGCTCCACCAATTTCCGTGATTTCCCAGACTAATATTCTATGTTTGAACATCAACATTACATAATCTACAAAGTGTCATTTGAAAAATATGCAATTTAAAAGAGTGTTATGAGGCAACAAAGCCATGGGAGTAAGGAGTTAGCAATCTACTTATGAAGGAAACAAATTCGGGGCACTAAACTGTAGTTATGCCTGTAGATTATAATAAACAGCGTAGAATACTACAGACATTAGTAATAGGCCTAAATGTTCGTGCAAAAATTCATTTCAAACTTCGACAATCACTTTGGCACGAAACTGTAGGCCCCTAAAGAACTCCAACCAGTTGTCTTGGATCTCTCTCTCTCTCTCTCTCTCTCTCTCTCTCTCACACACACACTGTCCGTGTGTGTCTTAAATCTAAGACTAGATTATTCAATGCATATCTTGATGGCGTGAAACATCTCTCTCGTCCAAATCTGTGTCCGTTTTAAAAACGTGTAGCAGAATTCCTTTATTCTTAGTATTGTCTGCGAGTGAAATGTTTGGACGGTATCGACGGAAAGGAGCCAAAACAATCGCGCGCGCGCGAGCTTTTCAAGGAGGCCCCCTCCCAAGGGCAACGAACCTTACCCGTCCCCCTTCCGTGGCATCTCGTGAAAACGGTGTTGCTCTATTTATTGTATCCATTACAGAAATACAACTGCATCGCGTTTGAACTGTTGAAGCAGTGACAAAAGACATACACTATTGTTTTCACATAAACTGTATTTTAATTTTGTTTACACACACACACACACTCGCTCGAGGCCTTAAAGCCAACAGGTTTGGGGATCCGATGATACGCCATAAAACTAAACCCTTTATGGACGTGAAACCTAAGGTAGTCCCATAAACCAGCCATATCTAACTTTATATATATATAAAATTTATTAATAAGGTTAGAAATTGATATTAATCAATTAAAACCAGTGGTCTAGCATATTAAAAAAATCCGAAGATTAAAATTATATTACATACAAAAATAAGAGGAATGACCAGCAAAAGTGGACTCCTATATGCTAGAAATAGATGCCGAATCATCTAACCACGAAAAAATATTTGTATGTTTATATATATATATATATATATATATATATATACATACACACGCACACACACACACGTATTGAGTTCATGACTCCCGTTTGAAAAACAACCAAACGTACTTTGTGTGAGTGTTTAATTTAAAATTATACAAAGTTTAAAATCATACATGATTTTTTTTTTCTTTTTTGCCCTGGGCAACAAATATTAATTCCCCAAATCCACACGAACATAGCATTCGTCGTCCAAGTCTGACAAGAAATGAGTAGCAGTAATATACCAACATATCCATTTTAGCGAATTCTACCTATCTATCTATCTATCTATCTATCTATCAACGCAGGAATTCGTACACGCGTTTATATATATACTAGTTCATAAATCTATATGCATATGAATGTGTGTACGTGTTTAAATAGATAAATACATTATAAATACGTAGATATAAATATACATATTACATATCGTCATTATTTAACGTCCATATGCCCTGCTGACATGGGTTGGACGGTTTGACAAGATCCAACAAATCCTAGGACTGCATTATGCCCCAATGTCTGCTTTGGCTGGGCTTCTATGGCTGAATGCCCTTCCCAATGCCAACCGTTTTACAGTATGTACTGAGTGCCGTTTTCCATGCAGCCCACAAGACTGAGTGAAGACAGAGAGAGAGAGAGAGAGAGAGAGAGAGAGAGAGAGTGGCAGCTCTATGCCAAGAGGTGAGAGGTTATAATATGCGACCCAGGATAGGTTTCCTGCTGCAGAAGAGGTACATGGTTACACATATTATAGAGGAGAAGGTGGGAGTGTTCAGTGATGAGCTGGAAAGAGATTAAACAGTGGAGATGAGGTGTCAGGATGGACCTCAAAGTACCATGTGAGAAGAATTAAGGGGAGAAGAACCAGGTGTGTGGGTAAGGAATGAGTGAAGGGGTAACTATAATGAAGAACAAGTGTTAAAGGATGATAAACAGGCAAAGTAGGAGAGAGTAAGTGACAACTGTAGAGATTGGAAGGGCCGAGTAGTGGATGTAGTGAAGGGTAGATAAGGGGGAGGGTGATCAAAGATATACACAAGTTGGGGGTGTAGGGTAGAGTAGAAAAAGATGGGGAGAAAAAGCAGCAGATAATGGTAATAATGACACAGTAGATAGGGGAAGGAAGAGAGAGGGGGGAGATGAAGTGATGACTTGTTGAAGGTGATCGATGTAAAAAGTGAATAGACAGGACAGTATGAAGAATGAAATGTGGATAAGAAGTGAAATGGTTCCGGGTCATAGTAAGAAGGGTCAGTGGTATGAGGGAAAAGTTAATGAAGTCTGCAGTTCTGCTCAGAATTACAGTGGCATTACACTGTAGAAGGAACCTGTGGAAGAGGTAGACCCAAGAAGACATGGGATGAGGTGGTAAAGCATGAACTTTGAACGTTGGGCCTCACTGAGGCAATGACTAGTGACCGAGACCTTTGGAGATATGCTGTGATTGAGAAAACCCGACAACTAAAGTAAGATCACAGTCATGGCTGATGGCAGTGTTGTATGTCTGGCCCATTTAAGAGTACTTTTGAAGCACCAGGTGATATGATATGCTTGAGAAGACCTGTTGAGTCAAGTAAAACCAAAATTGTAGCTGTAGTCGGTGCCCCCAGACTGGCTTCTGTTCTGGTGGCACGTAAAATGCATCATCTGAACGTGGTCAATGCCAGGCCCGCCTGACTGGCTCCCGTGCAGGTGGCATGTAAAAAGCACCATCCAAACGTGACTGATGCCAGTGCTCCTTGACTGACTCCGATACCAGTGGCACGTTAAAAGCACTATCCGAATGTGATCGATGCCAGGGACACCTGCCTGGCTCCCATGCCAGTGGCACATAAAAAGCATTATCCAAACGTGATCAATACCAGGCCTGCTTGACTGGCTCCTGGGCCAGTGGCATGTAAAAAGCATCCACTACACTCTCTGAGTGGTTGGCAGAAACATTGCCAGATCAGATTGAAGCCTGGTGCAGCTGCTAGCTTTCCAGACCTCAGTTAAACTGTCCAACCCATGCCAGCATGGAAAACAGACGATGATGATGATATATATCTATATATATAAAAATGAGAATGTGTGTCTGTCTGTCTGTCTGTGTGAATCCCTAAAACTCGAGAACTACGCAACCAATTTCATTCAAATTTTACACATGCCTTACTTAGGGTTCCAGTTGTGTTTTAGTCAAAAAAAAATATTAACTTCTTGCAGAGTTCGAGCACACGGCAACATAATATCTCCTCCACTATTTAAGTATTACGTGTCAAAAGTGAAACAAAAACACTGTCAAATACTTTCACTTTAAAAATGAAACTATTCCACTAACTGAAACAATCACATTTCGATACTGTAGTGACAGATACTTTCACAGAGAGAGAAAGAG
>NC_068990.1:29651030-29655776 GCF_001194135.2 Octopus bimaculoides | reverse complement strand
TATATATATATATATATATATATATATGTATGATGGATTATCTTGTCATGAATGACAAATGAAGGTTCAGTGAAATAAAGAGTTAATCATGTTCTATGGACATGAAGGTGTCTCCTGAGGTCTGTTGGTTCCTTGCAAACCTTTTGGCAAATGGAACAAGTAGAGGACTCAGTTTGCTTGAGAGCTGGTGGATCATTTACTATGTGTTTTCTTGAGTGGACAGCAAGGCCTGCTTTGTTTCGTGCCACAACACCATAATGACAGGTAAGATTTCCATTTAGAAGAGCAGCGTTTTGCCAGCAGGCCTTCATATATACATAAAAGGTATGTGGCCTAGTGGTTAGGGTATTGCATTCATGATGACTGGATTGTGGGTTCAATTTCTTGAGCAAAACATCTCCTTTCAGTTTGTTCCAGTCCACTCAGCTGTAAATGAATCACCCTGCAACAGACTGACCTTCCAATCAGGGGAAGGTGTTGGCCTGGTCCACCTAACCAGCAGGGTGGCACCGTACAAAAGCTAAAACAATGTAAAGTGCATTGTGACCAGCGATGTATAACAACATCAGATAGTTTGGTTGATCATATGATCGCATGATATATACATATACAAGACAGAAAGTGAGATACAGAAATACAGCTGTGTGTGTGTGTGTGTGTGTGTGAGTGTGAGTGTGAGTGTGAGTGTGTGTGTGTGTGTGTGTGTGTGTGTGTGTGTGTGTGTGTGGTACCAACTATCATCAAGCAAATTTTCTATCTTCTCTGAAAGCAGGAATAATTTCAATTTCTTGTACCCTTGTTCATCTTACATTAAATAACACGCCACTGGCCATTCAGATTTACTCTTCATTTCATAAAAGTATGCAAATTACCTAAACCACAAGTGTATTCTACTTTTTTGTACATGCCGAAGTGTCTTATTCTGCTGGGGGTATGGTAGGGCATCTGCTGTGTAGATGATGCCTTATGAGGTAGAAACATGTCCACGGCTGACCTATTGTCTCCAGATAATGAGATAGTCTTTTCTTTAATAGCATGTAAGAGGTGTAAAATATATTACCATTAACTTTTGGCACAAGGCCAGTAATTTCAACGGAGGAGGTAAGTTGATTACAATGACCCCAGTGCTCAACTGGTATTTATTCGATTGACCTCAAAGGAATGAAAACTTAAGTCGACCTTAACAGAATTTGAACTAAGAACATAAAGACAGACGAAATGCTGATGATTCTACCAGCTTGAGGCCTTCACTGTTTCAGATTTAGGGCCATCAGATTTGATGGGAAAGGATTAATCTATACCATATTTCCCAATACTCGGAAGGTACTTTATTCTGTCAGCCCCTGGAGGAATGAAAGGAAAAGCTGACCTTCACGGTGTCTGAACTCAAAACATAAAGAACCAGAGAAGAAGTTGTAAAATATCTTAAAAATCTATATTCCATGGTGCAAATATTATCTGCTCCAGCAGGCAGAAATGTTAGCATGCCAGGCAAAATGCCTAGAGGTATTTTGTCTGCCGTTGTGTTCTGAGTTCAAATTCTTCCGAGGTCAAATTTGCCTTTCATCCTTTTGGGGTTGATTAAATAAGAACCAGTTATACATTGGGGTCAATCCCTTTGTCCATCCTTGTTTGTCCCCTCTATGTGTTTGGGTGTCAATCTGAGGACAAGTACTGAGAGTGATAAAAATCAAACAACCAGTCAACATCATGGTGTTTGGAGTTATCACAAGTGATGGTGACGTTATGCCTCCATTCATCATCCCACACAGCTTCATACTCAACACGGAGGCTTAAATCAAGTGCCTGACGGAAGTTGTGCTCCCCTGGGTCAAGAGGGTAGGTGCTGGAAGACCCTTGTCTGGCAACAAGATTCTGCAGCATGCCACACAAGCCAGTCATGGCTGTCAGACAATCTCTGCAACCACATCCCCTCTAACATCTGGTCACCTAACTCCCCAGACTGCAACCCCCTTGACTATAATGTATGGAGCACAGTTGAGCGGAGACCAACAAAGCTCCTTGTAACACCAAAGATGAACTGAAGGCAAGGATTATGGCAGCATTCACCAACTTAAACAAGGGGAACATCCAGAAGAGTTGCAGGAGATTCTGAAGTCGCCTGGAGGGCATGGTTGAAACCAATGGCAATTTTATTGAATAAATTTAGTCTTTAGTATTTCCAGATATTTTTATGCAATTTTGGTAAATATACCTGTTAAAATGAGAAGTCAATGTTATTTTCATTTTTGCATAATTTAGATGACAGTTTATTCCCCGCACCCCGGATATATAAAATCATAGACGTGAGGTGGTCTAGGTTGCAAAACAGTTTGCCAGAGTAAAACCAAATGTCACTGAAGAGAAGTTTATTTCTTGAATGAGAAAGGCATGCTTGCCTTTACTGCTGATGACAATAAAGGGACAGAGAAATGCTATTATGAGAGTTTGTTGAATGGTGAGGATGGATGGGAAAACAAGGTCTACCTCATGTGGACCCAACAGAAGGACTAGCAATTCAAGTCGGCAATGGTTCAGTAGATAAATTAAGATGATGAAGATGAGAAAAGCTGCAGGTAGATCAAGTGAAATGCTGAAAATATCTAGCAAAGCAGGATTCATGCTAATTAGCTAAATAGTTAATCAGGTAAAAACAGGAAGCTGATACCCAATGACTTATGTAGTGATATCATCGTAATCTTTTAAAAGGAAAAGGGAGGTGCCTGAGAGGAAATTACAAAGGCATCACATAGTTGGACCAAGTCAGGAAGGTCAGAGAGAGAGTGTTTGGAGAATTGATCGGAAACAGAATTAGCTAACATGAAATGCAGTTCAACATTATAGTTGTGACAGATGAGAGACAACTGCAGAGGAGTAAGCCAGCCACTTTACCTAGCATTCATTGACATAGGGAAGGTCTTTGATAGGTTACTAGTGTCAATAACCTGGGGTAAAAAAAGAAATTAAGAGTAAATGATTGTAAGGGTTGTATAAAGCTACAGATAAGCTGCACTCAGTAAAAGCATGATCTGGTGAGGAGTTCAATGACGAATTTAGCACAAAGGTAGAAGTCCTTTAAGGCTCAGAACTCCTCCTGCTTCTGTATATTATAGTCCTCCAAGCCATAATAGAGGAATCTGATACCAGCTGTTCAGGCTAAGAAGGTTGGCTTTGTGTATGGCAGTATGCAGAGGCAATAAGCATCAAGAGCCCACTAGAAGTAGAATTTCTTCACCCTTTTGCTATGATATTTCTGTTGAAATGCTTTTGTTTCAATTAATCTTGAGAACAATAAAGAATTTACTAAAATGACAGTCATTATTAAACAGGTGTGTAGAATATACAACAACATGGAATGAGTGATGAATATTGAACTTAGGATGTTGCATCTCACACAAGAAATGACAAAAGACTATTTTGAATAGACATTTCTAGAGTTGGTAAAGAACAAATCAGTTTGCAATGAAACACACATTGAAATGTTCTAAAAAGGCTGGCATCTATGTGTCTGTGTATGTATACATATATATATATAGGGTGCAACCTTGGGCAAGTGTCTTCTACTATAGCCTCAGACTGACCAATAACTTGTGAGTGGATTTGATAGATGGAAACTGAAAGAAGCCTGTTGTAAATATATATCTCTGTGTATATGTGTGTGTATGTGTGTGTGTGCGTGTGTGTCTCCCACCACTACTGAACAACTGGTGTTGGTGTGTTTACATCCCTGTAACTTAACAGTTCAGCAATAGGGGTTGATAGAATAAGTAGCAGGATTAGAAAAAAATAAACACTAGGGTCAACTTTTTAGACTAAAATTCTTCAAGGCAGCACTCCAGCATGGCCACAGTCTAATGATTGAAACAAGTTATCAAAAAAAATAAAATGGGTGTTTGTCTTTGTAGTTGCATTCTTTCAAGCCCACCTTTGTGGCCACCATCCCCCACATATTTCACCTCCCTACACTCATCTACCTGTTGCTCATCATCATCTTTCACTCGTCTCTCCTTCATGTACTCATCATCTCTTGACTTTACTCCAGTCTCTACATCTTCCTATCACCTGTGTTGCATGCAGAATGAGAAACCTTCCTAGGGCATCCTCCGGAAAGATTTCTCATTGAACAGAGGACGTGTAAAGTTATAAGGTACTGTTAATTCCATCTCACAAGCTCTTGGAAGAGAGGTGCACTGAGAACCCCCACCCCCCACAATAGTGTAAAGTGGATGGCAAACAAGCAGAGAAATTGTAAGGTTAAGAGATATCTTCAGTCCTGTCTTGTGAAAGATGAAATAACCTCTTGGGTGTTGATGCCATGAAAAAAAGGCATCCAGGACACTCTGTAAAGTGAAGGGCATCCAATCACAGAAACCAAACTAAAAGACATTTAAAAGCACCAGCGTACAAGGACAAAGATCCCAAGAAGAGAAAACTCAGACCATGAGGACCTGTCAAATTGATGCCTGCTTAGGAAATGGGGGTCATGTGGTGATATGTAATATTGGTTTCAAATTCTGGCACAAAGCCAGGAATTATGAGAGAGGGGAGATCAATAACATTAACCCCCAGTACTCATCATCATCACCCAGTGTTTTAAATCCGGGTTTTGTCCCCATTGATGGGAGTGGCCAGATCTACCTCAATGCCATAGCAACCAAGGTAAGCAGGTGCAGCCAACCCCAAACTTTGAGCTGGCTGATGCCCATTCTCCTTTGCTATCATGAGGCTGTTTTGGAGCTGGATTTT
>NC_068990.1:29643087-29645967 GCF_001194135.2 Octopus bimaculoides | reverse complement strand
TCAACTAACCCCAACCCTCAGAATTGCTGGTTTGGCGCCTAAATAAGAAATCATTAGTGTATCTTTGCATACAATGAATCTCAGATACCCTCATCTTCTTAACATTAATTTTTGCATGTCTGCAATTGGTCAGATGGAATTTGTTGAAGCAGATTTTCTACAGCTGGATGTCCTTTCAGTTGCCAACCCTTAGATGTTTCCAAGCAAGGTCATGTTCTCCCATGGCCAGATATGTTTTTTACGGAATATTTATTTCTTTATTGCCCACAGGAGGCTAAACATAGAAGGGACAAACAAGGACACACAAAGAGATTAAGTCGATTTCATCGACCCAGTGTGTAACTGGTACTTATTTAATCAACCACGGAAGGATGAAAGGCAAAGTCAATCTCGGCGGAATTTGAACTTGGAACATAGCGGCAGACGAAATACCACTAAGCATTTCGCCCAGCATGCTAACAATTCTGCCAGCTCACCACCCTTTTTGTGGAATACTGGAAACACCCAACTTTACTTATGTGACAATGATGCTCATTTATAAGCATAAAAAAATGTCTACACACGCACACATACACACATATCAAAACAGGAAATTGGAAAAATTTTTTGGCATTATTTGTTCCCCAATAAGAGACACAAAGGTGTACATGCAGAAAAATATGTAAGACAGTTCCTATTAGAGAAATTCCTCACAGAATCTAAATAATGCCAAAGCATTTTATTAGTCTTCTGTTTAATTTATAATTAATCTGCAAAAACTATTTTTTTAGAAATTTTCAACTCTTATGCATACCTCATACAATTTTGGAGTACTTGAAAATGAATATGTACTTTAAGAGGACAAAGCTTGGATTTTAACCCTATCCACAAACTATATATCGTAAGAAGCCCATTGCATGAGTGTGCATAAATATATATATATATATATATATATATATATATATATATATATATATATATATATATATATATATATATATATATATGCAGATAAGAAAAGAAATGGAACAACAATTAACAATGGTAATAAATGATCATAGTTTAATTGTAGTTAACATAACATTTACAGCTGTTTCAGTTTGTTATTTTAGAGGTAAATTTGCATTTATCTCATTGCTCCATTTCTTATCTGAATATATTAAACCATGGTTTACCATTTAAATTACCAACTACTGTTAACCTTACAGCCAGGCCTATACATAGTTGGGTATGTGCCTACGGATACATTTATCCCTTAGACGGTTGCATAACCTCTAACTCATAATTTATATACATATATATATATATATATATATATATATATACACACACACACACACACACACACAATGGTTTTCTTTCAGTTTTCATTTGCCACTCACAAGGCTTTGAGACTATAGTAGAAGATACTTGGCCAAGGTGCCACGCAATGGGACTGAACCCAGAACCACAATGGTTGGAAAGTAAGCTTCTTAATCACACAGCCACAATAAATGCCAGTATTTGACCTGCTCTTTATTTTGTTTACTTGAAAGGGTGAAAGGTAAAGTTAACTTCAGCATGACTTGAACCCTGAATGTCAAGGACTCTAAACAAATACCACCAAACACTTTGTTCACTGCTCCATCTATTCTGTCAATTTTGACTTACAAATTCTTATCTAAAAATCATGGAGATGGTATTTGGCAGGGTTCCAGTGGACAAAGAAAGATCCTGGGGAACAAATGACTGGACAGCAGGTTAGACCATACGTGACAGTGCCACAAACAAGACAGAATTATATGAATTCTACAAAGAATGCCATATACATGTGATTATACACAAGGGCTCAGCCCTTCATCTCATTTACTAGTTCCAACTTGATCATATCCTTTATTATAAGTCTTGAGGGTGGCCCACTCTGTAGTTAAGACCTAACTGCTCCTTACTGAAGGATCTGCTGAAGGGTTACAACAGAACTTGCTGATGGTCAAAAAGCTTTAAGATAAATGCACCAAGGATGAAGCTACTGGTTAGTAGGAGAGTGAGCAGAAGAAAGGAATTGGGCCATCACAGAAATAGCTTTGGAAAAATAGTGAATAAAAGTTAAAAATCGTGTGCTCAGTAGAAACAATGGTTGTATGAAAAGATCTCTGACTCATTGACAAGGAACTAGAATTTATAATACACAAACAGGCAGAGAAGTTAAATAGATTGCTCAGGTAACAGGCAGAAGTAGTGCTATTTAAATGAGTGAGAGAGTGGGGTGGAGAAAAAGATAAGAGCTAGGGAAACAAAACATCAAGGTTTGATATCTGAGCTGGAAATAAAGGGTTTTGCTTTCAATGCAAAAAGCCGACTGTACTGGGACTTAGAACAGGAATATGATATTATATGATGGTAAAAAATGGATTATGGGATTATGGACAGAGAGAATCTGAAGCAGACGGAGCAAAATAGGTTGATTTATTGGATGACAAAAATGAGTGAAGAAATTGGCATCGGAAGTATTTGGCAAAATGTGAGCAGAAACAGTGGCATTGGTTCAGGTTCATGTAATATGAATCATTAATATCAATAAGATGAGGAAATGTCATTGACAATGGAGAGCATTATTTACAATTATCGGATATTTGTCCTCATCTTCTTTATTATTAACACAACATTTCGGCTGATATACCATCCAGTCTTCATCAGGTGTCTTGGGGAAATTTCAAACCTGCGTTCTCATTCCTAAGGTATTTTTCGCTGTTATTATTATTACTATTCAGGTCATTGCCTGGAATCGAACTCAGAATCTTGGGGTTAGTAGCCCGCACTCTTAATCACTACGCCATATGCCCATTGGCTACTAGCCCCAAGATTCTGAGTACAATTCCAGGCAGTCACCTGAATAATAATAATAATAATAATAATAATAAT
>NC_068990.1:29640591-29642987 GCF_001194135.2 Octopus bimaculoides | reverse complement strand
TATATATATATATATATATATATATATATGTACACACACATCTTACTGCACAGCCTCTATCTGACATTTTACCAATTCTGCTTGCTAATCAATTATTTTCTTCGTTATCTTCGTAGTTCTTATTTTATCAAAACTGGAGGCACAAAGGCAGGATTTGAACTCAGAACATAACTAAATGCTGCAGAACATTTATTCTGATGCTTTATGAAAGAGAAAAAGAGACAGAGAAGGAAGTAACAAGTGCAATGGCAGACAAGGAGATGAGTAATGTCCTTTATTGAATGTTATGTTGTTGTTGTTTCATTTGGTGACAATAGAAACTAAACTCAACTTGATAAAAGTCTGAGAATTCTGTTTGTCGGTGATCACAATGTGACTTTATTAGTTTTATATTCTCATGCATACATGTGTGCACATACACACACATATATAAAATGTAGTCAGTATTTAAACTAAGAGCTACCAATAGTTTCTAGTTATAGAGATACTGAGATTAGGCAGATTTATATATCATGTATTGTCTCCAAGCAATCTACAGGCTCAGGACAAATGGTTAGTTCTAAAGATTGCTTGAAGATACAATGAACACATTATATAAATCTGCCTAATCTCAGTTTCTCTATGGCTAGAAACTATCGGCAGCTCTTAGTTTAAATATTCAGTACATTAAACGGTATTTACCTCTCGCTGGATGGAGTACTTTTTTTTTGTTGATCCCACCTTAACGGAACTATACACACACATAAAACCAATATAATAGATTTGTAAACAGGTCTAATTAAGCTGTTTTCTCTATACACTGGATCGATTAACAACCTGAATTGATTTTTGAATCGCATTGGATACTCACCAGAGGTGTCTACATCAGTTTTTGACCAATCCCAAAGAAACATGCTGCCAATCTGTTTATATACTCAACAATTCCAGTAGTGTATATATGTGTGTGTGCGTGTGTATATATATATATATATATATATATATATATATATATATATATATATATATATATATATATATATAAGGGCATAGAAATGAAATTTTTAGCTTGTATGCTGAAAATGCCCTTAATTATAATTATATATTTATAATTTCACATTAATCGGTTTTTTTCTTATATGCTGGCCACTGATAGAAATCTAGTGCTCTTAGCTTAGATTTTCTTGGGGCCGGCCAGATTGGAGCAGTCTTGAGTGTAACTGGCTGAAACTGCAACGACGATCTGTAACTCAACTGAAGATAGGAAGCTCCAAATGACCCTTCCTTGTTTTCTCCTGTCCTTTTTTGTATTGTCTAATTGTTCAGATGTTTTGTTGTCACCTGTTATGTTCTTGTTACATTTTTTTGTTTTGTTTTATATATATATATATATATATATATATATACACACACACACACACACACACATATGCATACAAATATATTTACATATATAATGCATACTCACACACATTATATATATAATACATACATCGATACATTTACATGAAATGATGAAGTCAGGCTCTAAGGATTCTTAGGTGTGCATTGAGGACATTTTATTTGGGGTTTATTTTGACAAATCTTGATTTTGTAAAAAATTGAGGAAATATTTAGGCAAGAAAAACCAGGAAAACAAGAAAAGAAGGAAAGAAATTTGTATTCCTTCCTATGTTCAAAACACTAAATGAAAATTCTAAGAATTTCTTTTTCTTCTCTTCATTATTTTACATACATGCACGTATATTTATATAATATTATATATATGTATATATATGTGTGTGTGTGTATGAGTTCAGTTGCAGGGTTTGTTACAATCTGGGTTTTTCAATGTGCAGAATGCTAGGAAAGGCCAGGTACTGAGTTTACAAAACTCTTGAGCAATTTAAAGTTGTTGTTTACTGGTCATGTGCTGTAAGGATGCATATATATACCTCTAAGCATTTCTCTATAGATGAGTACACACAGACAAATGAATATATATATTTATATATATATATATATATATATACACATAGGTACAATCCAACTGAGGGATAGTTCCAAGTGTAGCATGTGTATAAAACAAGAACACAAGTGGGGATCAAAACTGAACTTGTATTCTTTTATATGTATATATGTATGTATATATATATATATATATATATATATAAAATAAGATGGTCTTCTCCAAATTTAGATATGCTCTTATTCTTGGGATTTGGATTTGTTACTAAGAAATAATGGCGGAAAAAAAAAAAAGGTGGGTGGGGATATAATGTTCTGTAAAAATGGAAAGGGGTTCATTCCAAAGAAACAAACTTCATCATCATCATCATCATCATCACCACATCAGCATCATCATTATCATCATTGTTATCACAACATTATTTACAAATGATGAAATGTCTCCAAACCATTGCTATTAGAAAGAAAAAGAA
>NC_068990.1:29635359-29639771 GCF_001194135.2 Octopus bimaculoides | reverse complement strand
TGTGTGTGTGTGTATATATATATATATATATATATATATTATCATGAGTGTGTGTATGTGTGTATGCATGTATAATGTTTATTTATGTTCATATATAAATATGTGTATATTCTTTTACTTTGTTTCAGTCATTTGACTGCACCCATGCTGGAGCACCACCTTTAGTTGAACAAATCGACCCCAGGACTTATTCTTTGCAAGCCTAGTAGTTATTCTATCAGCTTCTTTTGCTGAACTGCTAAGTTACAGGGACGTAAACACACCAGCATCGGTTGTCAAGCGATGGTGGGGGACAAACACAGACACACAAACATATATATATATATATATATATATATATATATATATATATATATACGACGGGCTTCTTTTAGTTCCGTCTATCAAATCCATTCACAAGGCTTTGGTCAGCCTGAAGCTATAGTAGAAGACACTTGCCCAATGTGCCACACAGTGGGACTGAACCTGGAAACATGTGGTTGGTAAGCAAGCTTCTTACCACACAGCCACTATATATATATCATCACCATCATCATCATATACATACATATATATATGTATGTATAGAAGAGAAATAAATACACAAAATAAGAAATTATTATTTCCAGCTTTCTGTTTCTTTCTATAAGAGAAGTAAGGGTCACACCGACAACCTTTGCATGACCTTCAAGGCTGACGGGAGAATAGAAAAAAGCAGGACTTGTGAGTTACTGCAGTACAGAGTGGGACACTAACGTAATGAGCTATCTGCTCTGAATATTGGTAACAAAGTGCAGACAGAAAGAATTGGCTTGGCTTGATCTGACAACCCTGTCCCAATCCGTCCAATCCGATAGAACCAATGACAGGAGTTAGAGAGGAGTAAAGATCCATGGAAATTAAAGTTAAGAACTAGAAAGGTAGTGAATTGATAGAGTTGGTAGAGCATCGGGCAAAGTACTTTGTGCTATTTGCTCCAACTTTCTTTGTTCTGAGCTCAACGTCAACTTTGCCTTTCGTTGTTTTAAGGTCAATAAAAAAATATCAATTGATTGGTGGACCAGTAAGGACATGGGACCAGATGCCTTGTGGTATTTGTTCTGACTTCAAATCTTACTATGATAAACAAGGATGTTAGATCTAACTGTGGCTTTGTTATCATGTTAAATCTCTGCCACCCCAGCCCTAATGAGAAGCTTTCAGACCTTTATGTCCAAGAGCAGACACCTTAGCTCTGATAATACATAATTAGATAATAAAAAAAAAAAACTTACTGTGCAATAGCTTTTGTACTTATTGGCAAGATATCCAGGCTCACTTTTCCACCTTCAGCAGTTTTAATAAAAGCAAATTCTTCCAAAATATCAATGTCTACAGGTGTGTGGTTAAAGAAGACATTTTCCTTATGGAATCAAAAATTTCAGAAACAAAAACACATTTCAAAAGAATGGAAATTTATATAAAAATAAGGTAGCAAAATAAGGATACTGATGACGTAGTTGAAAAATATATTGTATGTAAAGCTACCTCGAGATTGAATAAAATGGACTGCTTTTGCAAAAGCAGCATAATTTTTGGGCCAATCATATTGGAGCAATACAATCATGTGACCTAAGGCAGTGTCGTCCATTGGGGTTTGGAAGGCTTTTTCCTAAAAAAAACAGCAATAAAAAGAAGGGAAAAGTAAAATACATTTATTGAAATTTTGCAGGTAACTTGCAAACTGTATAAGTGAAATGTAATAAATTTAAGATATAAAGGGATATTTTTTACCCTATTCTTCTCTTATAAGCAACCACACATCTACACATACACAGAGGCATAAAACTAATTCTCAGACAGACTCAAGGTAGACCTTGAAGAGTGAGGGCATATATCATTAACCCTTTCATTACCAACCTGGTTAAAACCGGTTCTGGCTCTGTAGTACAAATGTCTTATTTTCATAAGTTCTGTATTAAAATCTTCCACCAAACCTTAGTCACAATTTATGTTCCTAACACTAGCTTAATGATAACTAAGTTATTTTACTAAATTCTTTGTTATATTTAAAGTAATTAAAAGAAAGACAGAGCATCTCAAAATAAACACAGTAACAAAAGGGTTAATGAGGTCATGAATCATGTCGAAAGGACTTTGACAAACAAACAATCAATTAGTTTGTTGGTTAGATATTTAACCATCATCATCCTCATCCTTTAGCGTCAACTTTCCATGCAGGCATGGGTTGGGTGGCTTGACCAGAGCTGGAGAGCTGCACCAGGTTCCAGACTGAGTTGGTTTCATTTCTACAGCTGGATGCCTTTTCTAATGCCAACCACTTCACAGTGTGTGTTGGGTACTTTTAACGTGGTACCAGCACAAATGCTTTTACGTGGTGTTGGTATGAGCACTTTTTATGTGACACCGGCACAGCAAATATCTAACCAACTGTCTAACAAAACAGAAGTGATACTGAACTAGTGTGTGTGTTATTATTGGCATAATGACCTTCCCAAGACATAACAAGTAATGTTGCATAGTATTAGTGCTATGAAAAGGTTACTTTGCTGATAACAAGGTTTACAGTTAAAATGTTATATATAGCAAGAATGCTAGCAACCTCACTGCCAACAGTGTTTTTATATAGAATACGCTGTAATTGTTACATTACACTGTTAGCAACCACAGAGTGTGAAATGATTAAATGAGTTAAAAACAAGCTTTACACATAGAATAGTTCTGCTAGCAATCAATGTCAAGTCTGTGGTGCTAACAGCTGTAAATAACTCAGAATTAGCAACAGAAACTTGTATTATAGCCAGTAGAGGTATCATATTTTCTGGCATACAAGAAGATGTTGCATACAGTGTAGACATTCAAACGCAGTCTCTTTCCAAATCCTGCTGCATTTCACATGGAATTTTTGGTCCTTCAAAGTCATGTTGGTGTAGAAGTCCCTTTTTTTTTTGGCGGTAAATTTTGGTGTGAAATGAATGCTACAAAAATACGTATGACTTGTATGCCAAAAAAATATGGTAGGTGCTGGAATAATTGAATGTAGTTAACATAGAACTGTTTTCAGTTATAACAAAATTACTAAGACAGGAGATGTGGGATCAAACGTCTTAACAAGAACCACAGCCTTATAAACTGGGTTTTGTACCACAATCCTGACAATAATGTCTATTGATATCAAATTTTTCTCATCCTAAATGCCAGAATATGAAGAGGACATTCCACTGTGAGAGCTAATCAACAGCTTTAAACAGTAAAAAGCAACTAGTATACTTTGTACACTAGTTAACGTTCAGTAATTTGAGTGAAAACTTACATTACTTCATCATCATAATCGTTTAATGTCTGTTTTCCATGCTAGCACAGGTTGGACGGTTCCACTGGGGTCTGGGAAGCCAGGAGGCTGCACCAGGCTCCAGTCTGATCTGGCAGTGTTTCTACAGCTGGATGCCCTTCCTAATGCCAACCACTCCGTAAGTGTAGTAGGTGCTTTTTGCATGCTACTGGCACAGGGGCCATGGGAGCTGGTAACGGCCATGATCGGTTGGTGCCTTTTATGTGCCTCCGGCACAGAAGCCAATCAAGGTAGCACTGACATCGGCCACATTCAGATGGTGCTTTTTACGTGCCATACATTTTTTGTAGGTGCAGGCATGGCTGTGTGGTTAGGAAGCATGCTTCCTAGTCACATGGTTTTGAGTTCAGTCCCAATGCGTGGCACCTTGGGCAAGTGTCTTCTGCAATAGCCCAGGGCTGAGTGAAGCTTTGTGATTGAATTTGGTAGGCGGAAGTTATGCCACATGTGTATATGTGTACGTAGGTGCTTGAGTCTCTCAGAGAGAGAGAGAGAGAGAGAGAGAGAGAGAGATTACTTATTTTATTATAATAATAGGGTAAAGAGTAAAGAACCCCTTCGGTCATGAATGACCATGGGATTGCACCTAGAAAGTTACCCTCCAAGACAGGGCGAGGTTGTTTATGGAGGACCAGCAGTCACCCATGCATACCATCCTCCCCTCTCCATGCCACTGATGTAATCCAAGGGAAAGGCAAAGGGGCCGATACAGCTTGGCACCAGTGATGTTGCAGCTCATTTATAAAGCCGAGCGAACTGGAGCAACGTGAAATAAAGTGTCTTGCTCAAGAACACAACATGCAGCCTGGTCTGAGAATCAAACTCACTACCTTATGGTTGTTAGCCCGATGCTCTAACCACTGAGCCATGTGCCTTCACATTAATAATAATAATAATGATAATAATAATAATAATACTACAAGCCAGGTGATGAAGGATATCACAGGTGTTTATGTGTTTAGCTGTCTATGAATTAAAGTAAAGAATTTATGAGAAAGGGAAGACCTAACAGTAGTGGTAGGAGTGGGAGAAGAGGGAGGAGGAGGAGGCTATGGCACTGGGGGGGGGGTAAAATTGTGGT
>NC_068990.1:29630750-29635349 GCF_001194135.2 Octopus bimaculoides | reverse complement strand
AGGCTATGGCACTGGGGGGGGGGTAAAATTGTGGTATGGTGGGGAAGGGCTTACAGGAAGATGAAATTTTGTGGATGAAATGAAGTGAGCAGGGTAGTATTAAAATAGGAAATGAAATAAAAAATTAAAAAAAAAAAAGAAATCTTGATTTTTACCTTAAAACAAGAGAGTAGCAGTTGTATACAATAAGACAGGATTTCTATCTCGGTGCATAAGGTCAGCCATAGCTGGCGACCAGGGGTTAGTTTCTTGTTTTTGCTTTCTTCTTCGATCGAATGAGTTGAAGTCAGGGGATCAGAGTTTGAAAACTGCTTCAGAGATCCGATGATATCGAGTAAGAGTTCACACGCTTTCTGATGATGATGATAAGCAGAAGAAGAAGAAGAGGAAAATAAGTACCCAAATATTAGAAAGGATAAAAGGAGAAATTTACAAAACATTCTACAAAACATTTCACATTGTAGCAGTGATTTGAAACCTTACTGCTGGATACTCAGCCAGACACTAGTGAACCACCACAGTCTCACGTGATTGGCCCATAAATCGACCAATCAGCATGAGGCTGTGGTGCGATATGATTTTTTTGGAATGTTCTGAAATTCAACTTGTGCCGGTGGCATGTAAAAGCACCCACTACACTCTCGGAGTGGTTGACGTTAGGAAGGGCATCCAGCTGTAGAAACTTTGCCAGTTCAGATTGGAGCCTGGTGCAGCTTTCTGGCTCGCCAGTCCTAAGTCAAACCATCCAACCCATGCCAGCATGGAAAGCAGACATTAAACGATGATGATGATGATGATGATGATGATGGTAATGATAATCATTTTTTAATAAACCCATCACTATCTGCAACACAACTGTCTAAATAAACACTGTGATTATATATATATATTTTGTTTATATATATACACACACATATATATTGAAGAGGTTGCAAGAAGCAACGAAAATTTAAGAAAGAAATATAATAAATGAGTGGAAATTGAATCAGTAAATATGTTAATTAATAAAATATTCAAACAGACAGACTCTCCCCAGACACAACAAAATCTCTATATATATTGCTAATAGAGAAATCACTGTTATGTCTAGCCTTAGAAGCCAAAATCACATGTTCTGGCAGCAGTAGCTGATGATTATCGCTCACTAGCAACATAAACATGAGTGCTTATATGCACCACAAGTCAATAATGAGAGTTTTCTCTCGTAAATTACACAGTATTTTGTGTTCTAACACAACTCCCATTTTTAAGTGGAGATAAATATTATTGTTTAATAAATACATTCTTTTCTCTTGAAAATTGGTTTTCAGTTCACTGTTTTGTATAAGCACCAAGAAATTCCTGATATTACCCAGGGTGGCAAAAATATACTTTTGAAGTTACCCATCATAAGACAGGTAACATCATAATAGTCTTTTCTATTATATAGGCACAAGGCCTGAAATTTTGGGGGCAGGGGTTAGATGAGCAACCCCAGCGCTCAACTGAGACTTATTTTATTGATCCCAAAAGGATAGAAGGCAAAATCAACTTCAGTGGAATGATGATGATGATGATGATGATGGTGGTGGTGGTGGTGGATATGATGATGATGATGATGATGATGATCATAATAATAATAATAATAATAATAATAATAATAATAATAGCAACAACAACTTACAGAATATGTACCCAAACAATGAAAGCAGGAGGCAAGCTGTAACGATTTCCGTAACTGAAACAATTGAAAAAAAGGAAATTCTTGAATTGGAATGAAAATGGTTGAAAGTCAGATTGGTTTTTTTTTTCCTGTCCCTAGGGTGTGGCAGAAAAGGACACAGCTACATGTTACAGGTTGACAAGTAATTCAACCCCAAGCACACATTATTCACTGATCCAAACCATGAAAGGCAGCAAAAACAAAATGGTAAAACATTAGCTACATGAAGATGGTCTTATCACTTTGCCAAACTTCATTAACACAACAATAATGGCCATACAAAGTGTGGTGGTGGTGGTGGAGGTGAGGGTGGCAGTGATGATGATGGTGGTGGTAGTGGTGGCAATGGGGTGATGTTGGTGGTAGTGGTGATGGAGGCAATGGTAGTGATAATTTAAATTTTCCTGTAGCCCTAGGCCAATTCTGATCAAGCTGTCCTAGAATAAAAAGCATTCTAGTCATAACCATCCACTTCTTTTCAGACATACATAGTGTACCTAGGACTACAACATACTCTGTGTTTGACCCTTTTTTTGTTTTGTTTTGTTTTGTTAGATAACAGGATATGATTTAAGGGAGATTTATAATTTTTAAGAGACCAACCAATCACTTAGAGGTGGTCCCTATTGAAGGAGAAGGGCTTTGTTGGGAGAAGTGTTGGGTGGTGATGGTGATGATGATGTTGATGGTAGAGGCGATGACAATGATGATGGTGATGATGGTGATGATAAGATAAGAAACTATAACCAAAATATTTCAACTTACTTGCATTTTTTCTGACAAGTTAATCTGGAAATTTTGTAAATTACTCACAGCATCTTGGAATAAACCCTGATTGGAATAAAAATGGTAAGCAATAAATTCAAAGAATGATGATGATGATGATGATAATGATGGAGATAGAGGAAACGGTATTGCAGAAAAAAGAAAAAATTAGTCAAATATAAGAGATCTAGAAATAGATTTAACCAGAATGTGGGGCCAGAAAACAGAAACAATCTCCACAATACATAATAGGCAACTGGAAAATGATAGTAAAAAACATGCAGAATAAGTAACCAGACAGCCCCCAGTCCTCCACTGGGACCTAAATCTGCATCATCATCATCATCGTTTAACGTCTGCTTTCCATGCTGGCATGGGTTGGACGGTTTGAATGAGGACTGGTGAGCCAGAGGCTGCAGCAGGTTCAATCTGACTGGCAAAGTTTCTACGGCAGGATGCCCTTCCTAACGCTAACCACTCTGAGAGTGTAGTGGGTGCCTTTTATGTGCCACTGGTACAAGGGCCAATCAGGCGGTTCTGGCAACGACCACGTTCAAAAGGTGTTTTTATGTGCTACCTGCATGGGAGCCTGTTCGGCGGCACTGGCAACGACCACGCTTGAATGGTGCTTTTCACGTGTCACCGGCAGGGGAGCCAATCTGTGGCCCTAGGTATAGCTCACACATTGTTTATTGTTTATACAAGAGGAAACTGACAGCCAAAAGTAAACACTGCACAGCAGTGAAACCATGTAATAATCCTTTGTACAATAGGCTTGAAATTTAGAAGGGGGCCAGTCGATTACATTGACCCCAGTGCTCAAATGCTACTTATTTTATTGACCTTGAAAGGATGGGAGGCAAAGTGAACCGCGGTGGAATTTGAACTCAGGATGTGAAGAGGAATGAAAAGCTACAAAGCACTTTGCCCAGGGTGCTAATGTTTCTGCCAGTTTGTTGCCCTACAGGAGCGAAACCATGAAGTAATAATAGCTAAACTAACTCTGAAACACTTTTTAGTCTTTATCTGATGTCCCCTGTAAAGAGGGGCAGAGCTCATGGCTCTTGCAGCCCCCGTGACAGTGTTGAGGTGGATGGTGTTAATGCTCTGTTTATATTTTTGTAGAGAAATGAGTAGAGTGGAGATTCCAGAGGATGGGGGGATGTTCCCAAGACCAAGCATGTAATAGTTTGTACAAAGAGAGGCACGGGTTGGACACATCAAGAGTGACCAGAGGTGGAAATTTCAGATTCTGGGTACATTTTGGAAATTATCATTATTATTATTATTATTATTATTAAGAAGACAATGAGCTGGCAGAATGATTACCATGCTAGGAAAACTGCTTAGCAGCATCTTGTGCCCTTTACATTCTGAGTTTAAATTCCACAGAGGTCAACTTTGCATTTCTTTCATCACATCTACATTCTGGGTTCAAACCCTGACCCTAACCCTAATTTGCCTTACAGAGTGGACTGAGTGATTTTTACGTGACAGCAACACTGCCGAGGTCTGTTTCGGCATGGTTTCTACATGGGACGCTATTCCTAATGCCAACCACTTCACAGGGTGGCTTAGGTGGCTTTTGCGTGGCACCAGCACCGGTGAGGTCTGTACATTGAAAAACAAACAAAAGATGGTCAATGACAAACAAGAAAAATATCTTGAATGGTGAAAAGGAAAGAAGCAGAACTGTTTGTTTACCTGATAAATAAACATGTCTGTTTGAAAATGAGCCATCCATGACCATGTCTCAGACTGCCAGTTCTGACAAAGCTTTATAAAACCTATATTAAAAGAAAAGAAAGAGAAACAATATCTACATAATATAATATATATATATATATACATATATATATATATATACATATACATATATACATATACATATATACATATATATACAAAAATAAGAGGAATGACCAGCAAAAGTGGACTCCTATATGCTAGAAATAGATGCTGAATCATCTAACCACGAAAAAAATATATGTTCTCAGTAAAAATTCAGCGACACATGGATTAGAGAAGATGTTAAAAGTTTTTATAAAATTTTTAATCCATACAATCGTTTCGAATGATAATACTGATATGTAAGAAAGCATGGAAAAAACTAAATTAATTTAATTAGGTAT
>NC_068990.1:29625433-29630287 GCF_001194135.2 Octopus bimaculoides | reverse complement strand
TATATATATACAGTGGAAGACACACGCCTGCAATGTCATTCAGTGTGACTGAACCTGAAACTTTGTGGTCAGGAATCAAGCTTCTTGACCACACAGCCACACTTGTGGTGTTGGCACTTCTGCTGTCCACAACCTGTCCACTCACTTTGCACTTTGAAAGACATGTGAAATAAGAAGTCCCTTACTTAAAAAACAGATAAGGGTAAGTGCCAAGAAGGGCATAATGCCTTTCCAATACATAGTTGTCTAACCCATGCTAGAATGGAAAAACAGACGTAAAAATGAACACACACACACACACACACACGTATGCACAGAATCACATCACCTTATAGAGTGTGTGAGAAATATAGAGTGAAACTGCCAGTAAGGAAAGGCAAAATTCGTTCTCTTGTGTTATATTATTATTCCTAATATTATTATTACATATAAAAGTAGATGTGTGTGTGCGTGCGTACATTTCAACGGATTGTTTAGGAATACCGAGGGGAGATAACTGGGTAGAGACCATAAACAGGTTCCTTTTTTTCTTCTTACCTCTCTGTAAAATATCGTTTGAATGGAGCAATTCGTAACATTTGTGAGCAATTATAAAATGATTGATGATCATTTGAGAATCTGGAATTTCAGCACTAGCTGTAACATGAGGGTAAGAAGAAGTCTGAATCTCTGGTCGAAGCTTCTTTACTTTCGTTCTTTGGTAAACCGAGAAAAAATAAATAAATAAATAGAATTAAAATTAAATAAAGAAGATATTTAAAACAATTCAAAATTATTAATTCAGAAAGAAAAATTAAAATATAAAGAGCCAGAGTAATTAATAATTTAATTTTCATCTCTCTCTCTCTCTATATATATATATATATATTAAGGCAGATTACAGCCTGGTGCAGCCATTTGAATCACCGGTCCTCAGTCAAATCGTCTAACCCATGCTAGCATGGAAGGTGGACGTTAAACGATGATGATAATGATGAAAGATAATAGATTATATTAAAATGCTCAGCTCCTCTACAAGAACGAAACTGTTCACCCCTTTCTCATACTTGTATATACTTTAACTCCTTGTTCCCAGTTTTTCATGCTGGCATGGGTTGAACGGTTTGATTGAGGGCTGGCAAGCCAGAAGACTGCACCAGGCTCCAATCTGATCTGGCAAAGTTTCTACAGCTGGATGCCCTTCCTAATGCCAACCATTTCGAGAGTGTAGTGGTTGCATTTTACATGCCACTGGCACAGGAGTCAGTCAGGTGGCACTGGCAACGACTACGCTCAAATGGTGCTTTTCACGTACCACCAGCACAGGAGTCAGTCAGGTGGCACTGGCAACGACCACGCTCGAATGGTGCTTTTTACGTGTCCCCAACATGGGACCAAGCTTCAGATGTATTTAATGCCAGAAACAGCTTGATTTCTTTCTCTTATACCTTCCGTAGTTCAACATGTTTCTGGCCCCTGAAACATGTTCTTTGAAAACCTACACGAGTGAATGTGTGAATAACAAAATAGGAATTCTGAAAGAAGTATCTATAAAACTAGCTTTTAAACACTGAAGGGCTGTAGAGGTGCACAAGAACAATATAGTAATCCAAGGTGTACATAGGTAAAAAGATGGTTGTAAAACATTGGTTCAGATAATTTTGGAACAAAGTTTGTATCATAAAACCAGAGTTGATCTTCAGACAGGCTGGTATGAAAAGAGTTGATTTAATCCTTAACTAGAATTTATTTTATTGATCTTGGTGGGTTTTGAACTCAGAATGTAAAGCATTGGACCTAAGCATTTTGCTAAATGCTCCACCAATTTTTGCCACCTGAAGTCTTAAATGAATGAATAAGGAAATGAAAACTAACAAAATTTTGAAATATAATAGACAAAAAATCATAAAATAGACTTACTCGGAATTTGACCGTTCTGTTTTAATTCCTTCTAAAAGAACAAGGGGTGCCGGTAGGCCTATGGCAGAACCTGCAAGAAATAACAGTCATAATATTTGTGTAAAATGAAATATGGGAAGGCATGGTTGTGTGGTTAAGAAGTATGCTTCTCAACCAGGAGGTTTCAAGTTCAGTCCTGCTGTGTGGCACCTTGGGCAAGTGTCTTCTACTTTAACCTCAGGCCAACCAAAGCCTTGTGAGTGGATTTAGTAGACTAACAGAAACTGAAAGAAGCTCATTGTATGTGTGTGTGTGTGTGTGTGCGGGTGTGTGTGAGTGTCTGTGTCTCTTTGCCTTGACATCAGGTGATAGTTGTGAATGAGTGTTACCACCACATAAGCGGTGATAATAATAATAATAATAATAATAATAATAATAATCCTTTCTACTATAAACACAAGGCCTGAAATTTTGAAGGAGGAGGCTAGTCGATTACATCGACCCCAGTGCATAACTGGTACTTATTTCATTGACCCCAAAAGGAAGAAAGGTGAAGTCAACATCGGTAGAATTTGAACTCAGAACATAAATATAGACGAAATGCAACTAAGCTTTTTGTCTGGCATGCTAACAGTTCTGCCAGCTCACCACCTTAATAATAACAATCATCATCATCGTTTAACGTCCGTTTTCCATGCTGGCATGGGTTGGACGGTTTGACTGGGGTCTGGGAAGCCAGGAGGCTACACCAGGCCCCAATCTGACTGGCAGTTTTTCTACAGCTGGATGCCGTTCCTAACGCCAACCACTCCAAGAGTGTAGTGGGTGTTTTTTATGTGCCACTGGCACAGGGGCCAGAGGAGCTGGCATCGACCACGATCAAATGGTGCTTTTTACGTGCCACCGGCACAGAAGCCAGTCAAAGTGGCACTGGCATTGGCTATGTTTGGATGGTACTTTTTCATGTGCTACCAGCATGGAGCTCACATCTACAGCTTCAAATTTTGGCACAAGGCCAGCAATTTCAGGGGAAGGGCTAAGTCGATTACATCAACCCCAGTGCTCCACTGGTACTTATTTTATAGGCCTTGGCGGAATTTGAACTCATATCATGCATCTTGTCCAGTATGCTAATAATTCTGCCAGCTTGCCACCTTTATCATCATCATCATCATCATCATCATCGGCTTTCCATGCTGGCATGGGTTGGACGGTTTGGCTGGGGACTGGTGAGCCAGATGGCTGCACCAGGCTCCAATCTGATCTGGCAGAGTTTCTACAGCTGGAGGCCCTTCCTAATGCCAATCACTTTATAATAATAATAATAATAACAATAATACTTTTTGCTAAAGGCACAAAGCTTGAAATTTGGTGAGAGGGGACTAGTCGATTACATCAAGCCCAGTATTTAACTGGTACTTATCTTATCGACCCCAAATGGGATGAAAGGCACAGTCAACCTTGGTGGAATTTGAACTCAGAACGTAGCAATGGGTGAAATACCATGAGGCATTTTGTCCAGTGTGCTAACGGTTCTGCCAGCTCACTGCCTTAATAACAACAACAACAACAACAACAACAACAATAGTAATGATCCTTTCTACATCTAGGCACAAGGCCTGAAATTTGGGCGGGAGGAGGCCAGTTGATTAGCTTGACCTCAGTATGCAACTGGTACTTAATTCATCGACCCCAAAGGGGATGAAAGCAAAGTCGACCAAGGACGGATGAAATGCCGTGAAGCATTTTGCCCGGTGTGCTAACAATTCTGCCAGCTCACCACCTTATTTATAATAATAATAATAATAACAACAATAAAAACAATAATGTCTCCATCAAGGACAAAGAAGAGGAATTAAAAGAAGGAAGAAGCTCTATTTAGCTTCCTATATTTACCTGACACAAAAATCTCTGCATCAACACAACTGATATAGGAGTAGAGGCAATTAAGGAACACAACTGCAGTCATATATAATATCTGGTGATAGCTGCTTTCTTGATTGGTTTGTCCTGCTCTTGAGTGTAAAATCAATATCTGCTGCCATTGGTAGTCTCTGAGAGTGAAAGCGAGACAGAAATACAAGAAAAATTAGCAATCACAAAATTCTTTATGGAAAAGCATTAATTTATGTTTCTCTACAATCGTTTCATATGTTGTCCAAAGAATAATTAGATGCAACTGTTTTTTGTCCAGTTTGTTGTGATTGTATCAGGAATGAATGGAGATGGGAAATTCAAATTTATGAAAGCAAATGAAAAATTATATATCTTTTTTTTTTTATTTCTTACTTGTTGCAGCCATGTGGCCATGCTGGAGCACTGCTGTGAAGGAATTTCTGACAAATGAAACAATCCCAGAATTTACCATTTTCTAAGTCTGGTACTTATGGTTATCGGTCTCTTTTGCTGAAGCAGTAAGTTATGGAGACACCGACACCAGCTGGCAAGCAGTAGTGGCAGGGGACAAACACAGACACAAACACACACACACACAGACTCACACATACAAACACACACACACACACATATGCTCACATACACACACATATATATTATGAAAAAGGAGGCTGTTAGAATTTTGGATAATTCTTTATTAACACTTTCATTCGTTCAACTGAAAAATTGAACCAAAAATCATTTTTGTTCAAATTTTCAAAAGGTAAAAGTGTGGCTGTATGGTAAAAAGTTGGCTTCTCAACCACATGGTTTTCAGTTCAGTCCTACACTATGGGACCTGAGGCAAATGTCTTCTACTATTATTGCCCTGGACTTACCAAAGCCATATGAGTGGATTTGGTAGACAGAACCTGAAAGAATCCCATCACACACACACACATGTATGTATGTGTGTGTGTGTGTGTGTGTGTGTGTGTGTACATGTTTGTGTCTCCTTATTTTGACAGTGCATGGTAGTTGTAAATGAGAGTCATGCTCTTATCCTTTGCAATATTCTGCAAAAGCAATTTCCAGCTGGGG
>NC_068990.1:29614288-29625423 GCF_001194135.2 Octopus bimaculoides | reverse complement strand
AGGTGAGGATCAGTGAGAGGAAGGGCATCCAGCTTGGGGAAAACCTGCCTCAATAAACTCTGTCCAACCCATGCAAGCCTGGAAAAGCAAACAATACAATGAAGATGATGATGATGATGATGATGTCTATACTAACCTGGGTTTAGAAAAAAAATCTGGATCAATATCCCATTTGAGTAAAACTGATATTTGCTGGATCAGTTTGAAGAGACTTCCCCACGGATCAGAAACCTGACTTTCTTTTTCTTGTAAACCAACAATTAATGGATATTTCTTCATAGACTGCTTGGTTGGTGACAAAATATCTAGAAAAGGAAATAAAAACTGCATAAGACAAAAAACCCTTCAAATCTCTACGAGGAGTGACAGCATTTTTATAATGTTTTACAGAAAGAATAAAATGCTATATGTTGGGCTAGCAGTTCTCAACCACGGCTCCCAGGCCCTCGAGCAGCCCACAATCATCCTTCTGGCAGCCCCTGATGGTCTTCCCACAATAAATATAACAAATTTTTCTTTAGAAAATTACTATTTTTAAATCTCACAATGAGAGATAGGCAGTCGTGGTTTAGGACTAATGTTGCTGTAATTTAGCCCCAGGAGACATCGTCTCCAACTGTCTATACTACACGATCTGTGTCCTTATATTGTCACTTTGAAAACTATATATTTCAAACGGGAATTAGACAGCACCACCTCCAGCTGAACAATTATTCTGCGCTGATGAAGGGATACAACCCGGAAATCACGATACACAGATATTGTTTTGAGCTGAGTAGGGGGTGCTAGATTTCTTTGTTTGAAAATATAAGGACACAGATTGTGTCGTATAGCTAGCTAGAGATGATGTCTCCTGGGGTTAAATTACAGCAACATTCGTCCTAAACTAGGACTGCCATGTTATGTTGGCAAACAATCTTTACTATAAATTTTTCTTTACTTACTAGTGTTTTACTTTTTTTAATGCAGCCCCCTAAAAAAATCCAGGTTTTGGATCTGGCCAGGATATTAACAAGTCTGATAACCACTGTATTGGGTTCTGACAACTTGGTGAGAAGAGTAATGGTAGCATACAAATATCTCTTCAAGTCCTAGGATACACAGAACTGGTTACTGGGTTTCCAAAGTGGCGAAGGGACCGAGATCACAATATCTTTATTCTGAATGGGACATGAGTCCATTGCAGGGTTACATATTTAAAGCTTAGTGGATAGAAGCAACATAAAATGAAGATCTTGCTCAAGAATACAATGTACAGCTGGTCTGGGAATAGAAACCATGACCTTCCTATCTCATGACTACAACACCATGACCACTAGGCCGGCATGGTCACATTATAAATATGGCTGTGTGGTAAGAAGTTTGCTTCCCAGCCATATTGTTCTGGGTTCAGTCCCACTACATGGCATCTTGGGTGTCTTCTACTATAGCTTTGGGCCAACAAAAGCTTTGTGAATGGATCTGGTGGATGGAAACTAAAAGAAGCCCAGAATGTGTGTGTGTGTGTGTGTGTGTGAGAATGCCTGTGTGACTATATTTGTCCCCTGCCATTCTTGATAACCAGGGTTGGTGTGTTTACATCCTCATAACTTAGCAGTTCAGTAGAAGAGACTGTTAGAATAAGTACCAGGCTTGCAAAGAAATAAGTGCTGGAGTCGTTTTGTTCAACTAGAATTCTTCAGGGTGTTGCCCCAGCATAATGATCGAGACAAGTAAAAGATAAAAGATATAAATTCTCCCGCATGTACTGAGTACTTTCACACCACATCTTAATCTTCATAGTCATAGAGGAAAGGTGAGCTCTGCAAGCTGCAGTGATAGCAACCCATCCAGGGGAGCAGTAACTCTGAAGAAGAATCTACATGGAGAGGGGTTGTGTTGTCTGTGAGTCGCCAAGAAGAGCAGCAGTAAGTCAATAAGCATCTGTTTGCAGGATGGAGAGCAGCAGGCTCCCAAAGGCAGCGTCCTATGCTGAACTGGATCAGAGCAGGTGGAGCTGTGGTGGCCAGATGTTGTGATGCAGTGATGTACTGAATAGATATACGAAGAACTCCAGCATCTCCCCTGACACCTGGGAGGAGGAGAAGGCCCTGTGGCAGGATGAATGGCACCGATCATTGAAGCTCATAATTCCAGCCATTTAGGAGAAACAACAGAGAAGATATGAAAGGGCACATGAGAGTCGGCACTTCTCCATTGTGTCAAGTAGTTTCACTTGCAGCAGATCAGGAGCAGGCCATGTAGCCCACATGCGAACCTGCTAGAGATGGTTACTGAACAAGAACACGCAACGTGTTGTTGACCTACGATGGGCAGAAGCAGGAGAAAGAAGAGAAGGAGAAGACAATGATGAAGTACGGAGAGGAATGAAAACTCCATGAACTACAGGGGAGGTAACTCATCAAGACGGGCAGCAATTCGGATGATTGTCAAGTGATAGAGTGAAGAGAAGCTAGTTTGGTCCTGTCAACCAAATTCCTAATAACACAATAAAATATACTCAGTCCAGTCTACTCTGTAAAATGGTTGGCGTTAGGAAGGGCATCCAGCTGAAGAAACCAAGTCAAACCAGACTATGAAACCTGGTGTGACTCCTGTCCAACCATCCAACCCACACCAGCATGGAAAACGAGCGTTAAATGATGATGAATGTAAAGAGCTGAAACAAATGCTGCTGGGCATTTTCTCTGATGCTCTACCAAGTCTGTCAATCCATTGCCATGAAATTAAAAGAGAAAAATTACTTCTCACCTGATGAGGATGGAGCCGTACTACATTCTAAAGGGCTTGGTGGTTGTGTGACGTATGAAATATAAAATTGTATTGCTTTTTGCATCCATGTGTAGAGGTCTGCTGACGTAAAAGACACCCGACATTTCTGAAGAACCAATGGCAACACATCACATACTGAAATGAAGAAAAGAAAAGGGAAAATAACTCAAACATGTTGCATCGTTATTAGTTTTTATAGAGACAAGGATGGATAAATGAATAACAAAATCAAAGAAAGAACCAGAAATAAAATATTGTTGGTATTGAAAACATCATGCATGGAAGTGTTCAAACGATGATGGCAGTGTTTTTGCTAACCATTCTTCATAACTGGCACTTTGTTGGTTACGGTGACAAGTGTTACAGTTGATCCAATCAGTGAAACCGATAAGCTGGTCAGCTCATGAAATCAATTTGCAAGTGGCTGAGCACTCCACAAACATACATACTCTTAACATAGTCCTGGGGGAGATTCAGCATGACACAGAATACAACAAGGGCTAGGTTCTTTTGAATTACAGGTACAACTCATTTTTTTCCCAACTGAGTGGACTGCAGCAACATGAAATAAAGTATCTTGCTGAAGGATACAATGTACTGCTGGGAATCAAACTTATGACTTGACTATCATGAGCCGAGTACCCTAACCATTAGCCCACAAGAAGCCCTTCTCTGCCAGCCAACCTACAAAGCCACTCCACCTCTTCTTCTCTACCCTTCATCATGGTTTATATTGGAGATACTTTATGGAACTCCAGCTTCTTTACATTATGCTGGATATAATGACTTCACAACATAAAATCCTGGCTTTGGTTTTACTAAAACTTTAGTTTCTGCTACCTTCACTTAAAGACCTTCCAATTCTAGGAGTTACTTCCATGTCTGAGATTTCTTCACTAATTCTTCAAAAGATTCAGACTAATTTATCTTTATAGTTCTATATCTAAGAGATGAGAAATTATGCAGATTATTTACATTTGATGGTCACATTTGGAATGCTTTAGATCATTGGTCTGTTCATTATTTACATTTGACTGATATATGTCCTCATCTTGTTTATTGTTAACACAATGTTTTGGCTGATACACCCTCCAGCCTTCATCAGGTGTCTTGGGGAAATTTCGAACCTGGGTTCTCATTCCTAAGGCTTTTTCGATGTTATTATTATCATTATTATTATTATTATTATTCAGGTCACTGCCTGGAATCGAACTTGGAATCTTGGGGTTAGTAGCCCGCGCTCTTAACCACTACACCATATGCCAAGTTTGATTCCAGACACTGACCTGAATGATAATAATAATAATAGTAATAATAACATCAAAAAATACCTTTGAAATGAGAACCCAGATTCGAAATTTCCCCAAGATACCTGATGAAGGCTGGAAGGAATATCAGCCGAAATGTTATGTTAAACAACAAACAAGATGAGGACAAATACCCGTCAAATGTAAATAATGTAATGTATCTTTGTTTCGAAAAGCCATATCATAACAGACCTTGTCAGAGCTGGTGCCACATAAAATGCATTCAGTACACTTTGTAAAGTGGTTGGCATTAGGAAGGGCATCCAGCCATAGAAATCATGCCGAAACAGACAGTGGAGCTTGGTGCAGTCCTCTGGCTTGCCAGTTCCCGTCGAACTGTCCAACCCATGCCAGCATGGAAGATGGATGTGAAATGATGAAAATGATAACAGTGTATGATTTGAAGGATACTTGGTTGTTATTTCTAGCAAGAGAAGTGACCAGGTAATGACTCTCTCATTGGCTCAGCTGTTTTTAAACCCTATTGTAACAAAGTCGACTTCAGCAGCATTTGAACTCAGAACCCTTTTGTAACGCGTTCTCAAGTGAAGAAAATATCAGATACAAAAGATAAGACCTTTAACAAGAAGGAGTGATTAATGGATGAAATGCCATTAAGCATCTTGCCCAGCATGCTAAAGATTCTGCTAGCTTGTCACTTTATGTAATAATAATAATAATAATAATAATAATCATCATCATCATCATCGTTTAACGTCCGCTTTCCATGCTAGCATGGGTTGGACGATTTGACTGAGGACTGGTGAAACCGGATGGCAACACCAGGCTCCAGTCTGATAATAATAATAATAATAATAATAATAACAACAACAACAACAACAACAACAATAATAACAATAACAACAACAACACTGACAATAATTAAGAAGTTTGACTTACCTAACAATTTCCTGTAACAATTAACAGGTGAGGGTACGTTTGTGATTGATTCTGACAAGATCAAAGTTTCTATTAATGTCAACTGCAGAGTAAAAGAAACCAAAAAAAAAGAAAAGAAAAAACAAGACAGAAGTTTCAATTTCTGAGGACAGAAGTTAAAATGTCACCCCAAAGGTGCAAATGACACCAATAAATACCCTTCAACTACTTCGTTCCTAAACTCCTTGATGGCCATCAAACACCTTATTATATAAGGTAGCAAGTAAAAAGCACCATTTGAGTATGATTGTTGCCAGTTCTGGCTGACTGGCTCCCATGCTGGTGGCACATAAAAATGTACCGTTCAAGTGTGGTTGAAGCCAGTGCTGCCTGACTGGCTCCCATGCTGGTGGCATGTAAAACGCACCATTCAAGCATGATTATTGCCAGTTCTGGCTGACTGGCTCCCATGCCGGTGGCACATAAAACGCACCATTTGAGCGTGGTCGTTGCCTGTGTTGGCTGACTGGTCCCATGCCAGTGGTACGTAAAAAGTACCGTTCAAGCACGGTTGAAGCCAGTGCCGGCTGACTGGCTCCCGTGCTGGTGGCATGTAAAAAGCATCATTCAAGCATGGTTGGTGCCAGTACTGCTTGACTGGCTCCTGTACTGGTGGCATGTAGAAAGCACTATTCGAGCATAGCCATACTGGGTACCTTCTTTATGCTACCTGTCCAGTGAGGTCATCAAGTAACTTGCAAGACAAAGAAAAAACAGAACAGGGAAGAGGAAAAAGCCACTCCCACCTCAACTAAATGAAGGGAATATTTGAGAGGAGGAGCAGTGGTTTGATGTCAGTTGTTGAGAGACTGAAGTAATCCTGTTGGATAATTCTAAGTCCTTGTATTTATGTGGGACTCACAATTGGCAATTTCAGTGATATACTTATAGTGATCATCATCATCATCATCATTTAACATCTGTTTCTCTTGCTGGCATGGGTTAGATGGTTTCATAGGAGCTGGCATACCAGAGGGCTGCACCAAGCCTCCACTCGTCTGATTTGGCCCTTTCCAACACCAACCACTTTACAGAGTATAATGGGTGCTCTCTACTTGGCATCAATACAGGTGACACCTAAGTCAGGTGCTTCTTATGTAGCCCTGGCACAGTTGCTTCTTATGTGACTCCAGCATGGGTGCCATGTAGCACTGGCATGGGTGCTTTCTATGTGGCAAGAATATAAATCTTATAATAGGGAATTCTTTTTAATGGATAACAGGTAAAACATAAATTCTAATTAGATTTCATCATCATCATTAGTAGAAATGGAATAAATCTAAGTAGTACAAAGCCTCACTGTCAGTGAAATAAAAAATGTAAACATATTCTTTGTATAGCCTTGATGTGTTGGAAAACAGAGGAAAAGAGATTTCAGTTGTGAGAAAAGAGGATTAGGTAAAAATACATTTCTTCTGCAGCAAAATGTCTGTTTCAATGTCTCTATATCATACTTTAATCTTTCATCATCTGGCATTAAGCCACCTCCCTCAGCTGAAGGGTGTCGTTTTGCCAGTTACTTGGTGACCTTACATGAGGCACAGTGGCACATAAAAAGAAACCAATAACAGTCTGTAAAGTAGCTGTTATTATATATATATACTCCTGCCCGGATGGGACGCCAGTCTGTCGCAGGGTTACTCCTTTATGCCAGCTGAGTGAACTGGAGCAATGTGAAATCAAGTGTTTTTCTCAAGAACACAATGCACTGCCACATCTAGGAACTGAAACTACAATCTTATAATTAGGAGTGCAACACACTAACCACTAAGCCATGTGCCTCTACCATGCAACAAGAATGGTAATGAAATTTTTGTAATCACACCACTAAAACACATTCATTATGTATTACAAATATCTTAACCCCCCACACACATAGGTGCACAGGTGCACTCTCATCAGTAAAACAAGACAACAAAATCTAGATACATACTCCTTGTTCCGTAACCAGATTTGGGAATTTCCTCATGGCCAAAAGTAGAAGTCGGCATTGCTCAAGAATATCACTGATTTTCTTTGCCATACACAGCAACATTCCACACTGGACATTTGTTGGCACGGCAGCAAATATGTCTGTGGAATAGGAAAACATTTTGAGACTTTAATGACAAAATGGTTAACATCAACGTAAACATAACCTATTTCTGCTTCAGCCTTCAACAGAGAAATTAAATTTCTTCATTATTCCAGTTACGATGTTAAATATCTATTTGTGCAAGCATGGCTGTGTGGTAAGAAGTTCGTTTCCCAATCACATGGTCCTGGGTTCAGTCTCACTGCATGGCAGCACCTTGAGCAGGTGTCTTCTACAATAGCTTCAAGTTGACCAAAGCCTTATGAGTGGATTTAATAGCCTGTCATATATGCATGTATGTTTGTCGCCCATGACACTGCTTTACAACCAGTGTTGGTGTGTTTACATCCTTGTAACTTAGATGTTCAGCAAATGAGACAAACAGAATAAGTATGAGGTTTAAAAATAAAGAAAAGCACTAGGGTCAATTCATTCGAGTAAAATTCTTCAATGCAGTGCCCCAGCATGGCCACAATTGCCACAATCTAATGACCCAAGTAAAAAGATAAAAGAACTGGCATTTTCTGCAAGCCACGCTGCTTTCATAAACTTGACATATCTCAGCAGAAAATACTTCCAGACATGACCTTCCTTAACAAAAAAATAGATTAATATATAAAACTGCTTGAAGGTTTTATATATTAAAACCTTCAAGTTTTAATATATAAAGACTGTAGAGTGAGATGTGCATGAGATTTAGCTGTTATTTCTAGCAGGATGGGCAAGTGTCTTCTACAAAAGCCTCATGACAACATTAGCCTTATGAATGAAATTGGTAACTGGAAACCAAAGAAGTCTATCCTATATGTAACATTATAAAAAAAGTCTATCCTATATGTAACATATGGTATAATTATAAACATGGAAAATTTTAGCCATTTCTCTGCAGACTAAAAAAATTAATTTTCAAACCTTATTGGGTTCTCATCAGAGGCATCTACATCATTCTGACAGTCTCCAGAGAAACAATCAGCCAAACTGTTTATATACTCAACAAATGCAGCAGTTTCTCTATGAAGGAGTCCCTAATTTGCATACTGAAAGTGTTTAAAACTCTATAAATACCAGTGGCCTGTCAACAGGGATCTTAATCCACACAGTATCAAGGTATGATATAATTTATATGCAGACTGAAAAAATGATGAATTATACCATATGTTACATATTTATTATATCATATGTTGATACTGTGTGGACAAAGATCCCTGTTGACAAGCCCCTGGTGTTTATAGAGTGTTAAACACTTTCGGTATGCAAATTAGGGACTCCTTCATAGAGAAACTGCTGCATTTGTTGAGTATATAAACAGTTTGGCTGCTTGTTTCTCTGGAGACTGTCAGAATGATGTAGACGCCTCTGATGAGAACCCAATAAGGTTCGAAAATCAATTAAGGTTGTTCATCATTTTTTTCAGTGGAGAAATGGCTAAAACTTGCCCTATCATCATAATCATCATTTAAGCTCTGTTTTCACTGCTGGCATGGGTTGGACAGTTTGACAGGAGTTGGCAAGGCTGAGAGTCAGACCAGGTTCCATTTTGGCAGAAAATGCCCACCACTTTACAGAGTGCACTGGATGCTTTTTGTATGGCACCAGTACCAGTGATTTTGACATAACACCAGCAGAGGAGCTTTTACCGTGGCATCGGTACAGATACTTTTTATGCGGCACTGGAACAGGTAGAAAATTCTTCTGACCCATGCGCACATGGAAAAGTGGATGTTAAACGACAACGACGACAATGAGTTATGGATAATCCTTTGTTCTCACTCTTGCTGCAAGACATGTAATGAGCCAGTGCTTGACACATTGGATACCTGCAAGCAACAATGTCATTCTTTCCTCAATTGTAATATAAAACAAGATGCCAGTGCCGCCTGACTCTCTCCCGTGCTAGTGGCACATAAAAAAAACCATTTGAGTGTGGTCGATGCCAGAGCCACCTGACTGGCCCCAGTGCTGGTGGCATGTAAAAAGTACCCACTACACTCTCGGAATGGTTGGCGTTAGGAAGGGCATCCAGCTGTAGAAACCTTACCAGATCAGATTGGAGCCTGGTGCAGCCTCAGTCAAACCATCCATGCCAGTATGGAAAACAATTGTTAAACGATGATGATGACGACGATGAAAACCACAAGAAAAAATAAAAACAAATGAAATACCTGTGAGTAACTGAGACTTTGAATCAACGTTGTCCGATTGCATAGCTTCTAACATTGATTGCAATTCAGCCCAAAGATTGGGCTCATGGGGGAAATTTTGAAACCTGCAAAATTTAAAAACAGATGAAGAATCAAATTGTAACAATTTCAATATATTTTGTAGTAAAGATTGTTTGCCAATATAACATGGCAGTCCATTCTCCATGCTGGCGTGGTTTGGGTGGTTTGACGGGGCTGGCATGCTGGAAGGCAGCACCAGACTCCAGTCTGACTTGGCATGGTTTTCTACGGCTGAATGCCCTTCCTAACGCTAACCACTCCGAGAGTGTAATGGGTGCTGTTACGTACCACCAGCACGGGTGCCATTTGCATGACACCAGGGTATTTTTTTACGTGCCATGAGCATGGCTGCCAATTTGCATGGCACTGGTAACTGCCACGGCTGCGATTTTGCTCAGCTTGATGGCTCTTCTTCTCAAGCATGACATAATGCCAAAGGTCTTGGTCATTACTTCAATAGAAAGACAATGAGATGCTAGAATCATTACTACTCAGAGCAAAATGGTTAGCAGCAATTTTTTTCTGGCTCTTGAAGTTCTGAGTTCAAATTCCACCAACATCAACCTTGCCTTTCATCGTTTTGGCAGTCGATAAAATAAGTTCCGATCAGGCCTTGTGTCTATAATAGACAGGATTATCGTTTTTCAGTAAATAATTATAAAGCTATCATTTATTATTTAGAATTTTTTTATTCTCAGATTCCTATATTTTAACAGCTGAATTTACATTTCACGGATATTTGTCCTCATCTTGGCGTAGTGGTTAAGAGCACGGGCTACTAACCCCAAGATTCTGAGTTCGATTCCAGCAGTAACTTGAATAATAATAATAACATTGAAAAATACCTTAGGAATGAGAACCCAGGTTTGAAATTTCCCCAAGACACCTGATGAAGGCTGGAGGGTATATCAGCCGAAATGTTGTGTTAACAACAAACAAGATGAGGACAAATGTCCATCAAATGTAAATAATTCCTCATCTCTCAAATATAGAACTGTAATATCCCATATCTGTAGAATTATATGTCTTCCAGTGTTTCCAGATGAGTTGAAAGAGAGAGAGAGAGAGAGTTGGTGGTTATTTCTAGCAAGTCGACCACATACAGAGACACATATGTTGGGTTGTCAAGTGATGGTTGTGTTGCTGTGGTTGTTGTTTAGCCCCTGGTCAACCTTGTCTAGCAGACATGACCAAAGACATTCCAGATGCAACCATGCATTCTTTCTTCTTTAAGACTGTAGAGTGAAATGTGCATGAGATTCAGCTGTTATTTCTAGCAGGATGGGCAAGTGTCTTCTACAAAAGCCTCATGACAACATTAGTCTTATGAATGAAATTGGTAAATGGAAACTAAAGAAGTCTATCTTATATGTAACATATGGAATAATTATAAACAGGGCAAATTTTAGCCATTTCTCTGCAAACTGAAAAAAATTGATTTTCGAACCTTATTGGCTTCTCATCAGAGGCGTCCACATCATTCTGACAGTCTCCAGAGAAACAAGCAGCCAAACTGTTTATATACTTAACAAATGCAGCAGTTACTCTGTGAAGGAGTCCCTAATTTGCATACCGAAAGTGTTTAACACTATAAATACCAGTGGCTTGTCAACAGGGATCTTAGTCCATACAATATCAAGCACAACATTTGACAGAGAAATCTGAATGTTGAAAGGTTAAAGCAAAACAATTTATCGTTTTTATGGTTTTTATCAGATAAAAAGAAACAGAAAGTGATGAAGATGAAGCAATGAGACTGAAAATAAAGTTTTTGACAAGAAAAAAAGCCACAAAGAGATTAAAATATAAATGAAAATGAAA
>NC_068990.1:29600986-29613967 GCF_001194135.2 Octopus bimaculoides | reverse complement strand
GCTTTGTGAGTGGATTTGGAAGACAGAAACTGAAAGAAGCCCATCATATATATATATATATATATGTGTTTGTGTGTCTGTGTTTGTCACCCCACCATCACTTGACAACCAATGTTGGTGTGTTTATGTTCCTGTAACTTAGCAGTTCAGCAAAAAGAGACCGATAGTATAAGTACTAGGCTTACAAAGAATAAGACCTGGGGTCGATTTTCTCGACTAAAGGCGGTGCTCCAGCATGGCCGCAGTCAAATGACTGAAACAAGTAAAGAGTAAGAGTATAAGAATTTTGGATTGACAATTACAGGGCCTTGCAGGATGATGGTTCTGAGTTAATGGGTCCAACCATGCTATAAGCACCATGTTATTTCTCAAGACAAAAAACATAGGCATGGGTGTGGTTGAGTGGTAAGAAGTTTACTCCTCAACAACATGCTTCCGGGTTCAGTCCCACTGCGTGGCACTTTGGGCAAGTGTCTTCTACTACAGCCTCGGGTCGACCAAAGCCTTGTGAGTGGATTTGGAAGATGGAAACTGAAAGAAGCCCATCATATGTATATATGTGTGGGCTTTTGTGTCTGTTTGTCCGCTACCACTGCTTGACATCTGGTGTTGTGTTTACATGCTCATAACTTGGTGGTTCAGCAAAAGAGATTGATAGAATAAGTACCAGGCTTAAAAAAAAAAAAACATGCTGGAGTCGATTGATTTGACTAAAAATTCTTCAAGCTGGTGCCCCAATATGGCCAGTCTAAAATGTGAAACAAGTAAAAGATGAAAGATATTACTAGCTTCAATTTTACTCAAGACCTGGAATTATTGCGGAAGAGGGTTAAATCAATAACAACGACCCCAATACACAACTGGTACTTCATTGATCCTGAAGGGAAGAAAGGCAAAGTCAACCATCATAGAATTTGAACTGAGAATGTAAAGTCAAATGAAATGCTGCTAAGCATTTTGTCCAGAATGTTAAGGGTTCTGCTAGCTCACTGCCTTACTTGATGTAATTACATTAATTTATCCACAGTCCTTAATTATATGATCAGAAAGATGCCATCTCTGACCACTTCATTTATTTTCGGATCCAGTGAGTCTATGATTATATTATCCAATGTATCCATCAATTTTTAACGTGGCATGTGTAAGGACATTCGAGCGAGATCGTTGCCAGTGCCGCTGGACTGGCTCCCGGGCAGGTGGCACGTAAAAGACACCATTTTGAGCGTGGCCGTTGCCAGTACCGCCTGACTGGCCTTCGTGCCAGTGGCACGTAAAAGCACCCACTACACTCTCGGAGTGGTTGGCATTAGGAAGGCCATACATCTGTAGAAACTTTGCCAGATCAGATTGGAGCCTGGTGTAGCCATCTGGTTCACCAGTCCTCAGCCAAGTCGTCCAACCCATGCTAGCATGGAAAGCGGACGTTAAACGATGATGATGATGATGAAAAGGCTGTGCCTTGAGGGAGAATTAGCTGCCATTTATAACAGGTTGAGCAATGATGTAGAAGCTCCCTATGCGAAGAAACAACATTCCACTTCAATGTTGGCATGGGTTAGAGGGTTTTGCTTTTATTACATGGCACCATCTTCTTACCCAAAACGCCATATTCTTTTTTTTGTTTCAGCCATTTGACATATAAATACACACACACACACATATATATATCGGATAACATAGTCTAGAAAAGACAAGATAGCTATGGCTGGAAAGCTTTTGATAACAGGTCTACTTCTTCAGTACAGAGATGGGATTAAACGACCCCCATATATATATTTATGTATGTGTATGTGCGTGCAGTTATCCCCCACTACTGGTGTTGGTGTGTTTACATTCCTGTAGCTTAACAATTTAGCAAAAGAAATCAGTGAAATAACTACTGGGGTCGATTTATTCTACCAAAAAAATTCTTCAACATAATGTTCCAGCATGGCCGCAGTCTAATGACAGAAACAAGTAAAAGATAATATGCTACTGGGTCATTTATTCCCAGCTCTGCACTGAAAAAGTAGACCTATTATCAAAGGCGTTCCAACCATGGCTATCTCGTCTTTTTGAGACTATTATCCAATGTATTTTCACATTTTATCCATTTTGGAACCAACTCACTAACACTATCCCTAAATCTGTGATACAAAATTCTTGTATTAAAATTATCTAAATTAAAATTTTCCATCAAAATTTCACGTTAGTTTGTTCCAAGTACCAGCTTGATAATGACAAAATTAGTGTTCTAAATTCTTCAGTATTTTAAGAATTGAAACAAAGGCTGTGTATTTCTAAACAGTAAGGTGGCATTTGGTTGCTATTTCTAGCAGTTCGAGCGCTTATGTAGTTGCTCCTTCGTTGGCTCGTTTCTTTAATATATCACAAATAAGTAGGAACCTCGGAACTTTTTGATAGGAGCCTAGGGGATATTTATCGAGTGCTAAACGAACATTTAGGGAGCCTCTAAAAACACAGTTATGGGTTCTAGCAACAAATTTAAGGGATACTGACAATAAATTGAGGGACCTTAACAATGCATTTTAATGGGTCCTAACAACATATTTAAAGGATTTTAGTGCACAAGTAGGGACCCGAACAATGTAATTAGATGAGTGTAAAAACACGTTTAGAAAAGTTAAAACACCTTTAGCGGCCTTAATTCGTGTACGGGTTCTAAAAATATATATTAATGACTCAAAATATACTCTAACAGAACTGGAACGTGCATATAATAGTTCCTGGATGAAGCGTGTTCTCCTTTATTTGTTTAGTTTCAAATAGAAGACTAGAATTAATCAGAAACGAAAGAACAATAATTATCAACACACGGAGTAATTATTCAAACTCATTTCATCGTTAAATTCTTTGTTGTTATAAGTGGAAAGAATTTCTCTTTTAGCACTTTGTATTTTTTACAAAATATCTGTCAATAGAGATTATTTTTATATTAACGCAAAAGGGGGAAAAGTATAAGGACAATTTACAACATTCGTGTTTTTCCTAAGTACTGCTCATAAAAACATACAAGGAGCAATTCCAGTTGAGAATCGAAACCGGATCGTCAATTGTCTGGAATTGAAGCCTGATTCAAGTTCTTAAGCAGCAGAATATTCCAGTGAAGACACTAAATGAAGGTAATGTAAGTGATATGTTTACCTGTATATTGAAGTTTTTGGGGAATAGACTTCTGGCTGTGATCATCCATGCTTTGGCAGCATAGGTGTCTGTCTTGATGCAGCTCTGAGCCCTCTGCACCAACCATTCTTCGTCGCTGAAGTTGTCACTATTTACAACTGCCGCCATCTTGGCACCAATACCACCGGCATGGTTAACCCATACATTAGTACCACAGCTAAAGGAACAACGCGCTCAAACCATTAACACATTTATGTACCTTTTAAAAATTCATTAACGAATATTCTATCAATTATTTTATAGTAAATATTTTCCAATAATGAAATTTTATAAAATCCAATATATACGAAACTACATAACTCTACTTTATCAAGGGAACTAACTGTTGGTAATAATGAAGTTGTTTAACCCTAGGTCAATCTTGGTCTACCACGCGCCTATGATCTCAGACATTCCAATCAGAACAACGTCTTTTAAGACTACATTATGTAATGTTTCCTGTCCTTCTGAAAGATGGCAGTGTGTGATTTGAGGATAATTTAGCTATTATCTCTAATAAGTAATGTAGGGCTTCGAAATTCACGATATAGCTTAAATAATTTCTTCTAACTTACATTTGAATATTTTTTAATTAATTTTTTTCATTTCCTTTATTATAATACAGTTTTTGCTTTAGATTATTTTAAAGGTGAATTTATTAGTGCTGCTATTGTTAAACTCCAGGTCAGTTGTAGTCCAAGGTGCTCATGCTGAGGCCATCATGCCATTATTTCAAACACCTTATTTAAGACTACATTATCCATTGAAGATCTCAAGATAGGGTTTAGTAGAAATGAAACTGCTATTTCTAATAAGTTGAGGAGGATTTGGTAGAAGCTACAATGCTGGTTGTTATTTCTATGAAGGCTAAAAACTCGATTGAAACTCCTGATATAAATTCTTTGGTTAAACTAATATCGCTTTAGTTTAACCAATACAAATACTAATATTGATGATACAGAAAACAATACGTGTCGACCCTTTATCTCCTCATAATTCAATTTTTCTCCTAATTTGGATTTCATAGTTGCCTCCCTTGTCATTTTGGACAAGAATTTATCCAGAACATATAGAGAAGAGAAATAGATATCAGAAAGCAGTTTATCTGGAATTTGAAGGACTTTGGTGCTACACTGCATTGCATGCATATGTCTGCACACGTACACTTATGCATACATACATACATAAATATATATATATATATATATACATTCATCATCGTCGTTTAACGTCCGCTTTCCATGCTAGCATGGGTTGGACGATTTGATTGAGGACTGGTGAAACCGGATGGCAACACCAGGCTCCAATCTGATTAGGCAGAGTTTCTACAGCTGGATGCCCTTCCTAACGCCAACCACTCCGAGAGTGTAGTGGGTGCTTTTACATGTCACCGGCACGAAGGCCAGTCAGGCGGTACTGGCAACGGCCATGCTCAAAATGGTGTATTTTACGTGCCACCTGCACAGGAGTCAGGTGGCACTGGTAACGATCTCGCTTGAATGTCTTTATACGTGCCAGGAAGGCGATGCGATGCTGGGCACAGGTGCCATTGACGGTTTTCCTTTCATTATATTATATATATATATATATATATATATATATCATCATTATCATCGTTTAGCATCCACTTTCCATGCTAGCATGGGTTGGATGATTTGACTGAGGACTGGCGATCCAGATGGCTGCACCAGGCTCTAATCTGGCAGAGTTTCTACACCTGGATGCCCTTCCTAACGCCAACCACTCCGAGAGTGTAGTGGATGCTTTTACATGCCACTGGCACAAGGGCCAGTCAGGCGGTACTGGCAACTGTACTGTATATATATACAGGATTGACCAAAAGCCACCTGACAGTAAATCAAAACCATTTAATTCCAAGATTTATTTATGTTTAACAACTGAATGGATTTAATAAAAGCATCTAAATGTGAAATATCATGAAAATTGTTCAAACTGAAATCCTTCTTGAGCGACACATTTTTCCATTTGAGTCAATACGGAATTACAGATAGTATTTATGAAATTTTGATTCACTGTCAGGTGACTTTTGGCCAGCCCTGTATATACAATCGTTAGTGTATCATATCCGAAAAAGAACCACACTCTAAAGTGCCAAGCATTAATGTATTTGTAAGGAGTTAAGTCTATGTCTGGTCAAAGAGGGACCAATAGTTTCACATCCATAAACGGGTTCACACATACACATCGTCAGTGATGTTTCTTGAAGTCATTAGGTGTTACCAATTTTTCTACACCAGACACCCTCACTCAAGTGACTCAGCCATGATTGATCGAGTCCCTGTTTGTGTCCAGCTGGTACTTCCCCATACATATGTGTGTGTGTGAGTGTATAAACACACAAAATATGGGGGTTTAGTTCATAAGTGATCTAAATGATTAGGTACACTAGGTAAGTGGTGTAACGGATTACTAGGGCTCCAAGGTTATAGCCAAGACAGTAGTTATGGAGCCATTGCAGATTTCCGATGCAGCAGATGTCTACTATTTCAGGATTTTAGCCCACATAAATCTATGCAGGATTGCCCCTAAGGACTTACACTCATGGATCTACACAGGATTGCATCTAAGGGCTTATGCTTTGGTTTCTATAACTTCAGAAAGTTGAACTATGAACTTTTATGCTTCTTTTTTTTCTTCTTTCTTTCCATCTCCTTATTCTTTTACTCCTTTCTTCTATGTCATCATCTCATTAATATATACCATTCTCATTTTCCCCATTTGTCTCTGATGATGGAATATCCCAGAAACAGCTGTAAGACTTTGAATTTTTTCCAATAATAATAATGTATGACTTGAGATGTTTGCCTTGCCTTAATGTTTGTTGTCCTCTTTAACAATTATATATATATATATATATATATATATATATTATCTTCATCATCATCAATTGATGCCTATCTTTCATGGTAGCATGGGTTGGATGGTTCAACAGAACTCAACATATCTAAGACCCACACCTTTCTCCAATATCTCTATTTTTGGGGCTAGGTTTCTACAGCAGGATGCCCTTCCTAACACCAACTGCTTTATTGCAGTTATTATTCATTAGCACCAGCACCATGGAGCTTGCCATGTCATCAGGAAGACTAAAAAAACTCTCTCAAACCCTGTATAGTTTCTCTCTGAATCAATTACTCTTCATTTAGGGAGTATTCAGTGCTTTCCATGGCACCAGCACTGTGGGGGTTACCTTGCAGCTTGTGAATAATGTGGTCCTTAAATCTACTGAAGTGAAAGCCTCATTGTAGTAGGATGCTGCTGTATTGAGGACATCCACTTTGGTGGGGTAGGCTTCAGAACCACCTATTGACACCCATTACAAAGTTTTCAAACAATATAAACAGGTGGCTTGAAGTTGTATTGATGTACGACAGCTTCATATTTGGTTTTACAGTGGGGAGCCTATATGAACTTGTGCCTAAATCATACGTTATCTATAAAAAAATTATCTACAATTAGGTTAGCCTCTATAGTAGCTTTGGACTTTAGGGGGTTTAATGGTCTGAATTAGGTCTTTTTTAAGCTTAGGTGTTCAATAACCAAAGTGAGTTGAATTAAATTTCAGATCTCAGGTGTGTAATATAAAAATGTTATAAAATTGCAGATATGTGCGTTGCTGAAGGTGCCCTGTCATGATACTGATGGCACCTTCTGAGTTTGGTTGTTTGACTCAAATTCAACATTCATTAAAGAGGAGAGTTTTTCTGGCATGCATTATTACATCCAAGGCCCTAACACAATTGTTGGTAAGTTTCCAAGTAAAATAAGTCCTTTATGTGACAACCCTCTTGATATGAATGGATAAAATTCCACTCTATTGAATTGGGTGACCCTTGACTTACCTCTACCCTGGTTGACCTTAAACCAAGAAATAACGTCTTTTTTGCAAATTTGCCATGGGTAGATACAAGATAATTTCCTTGATTTATCATTGATCTTCCTGAGAATGTGCTTGCTCACCTGACCAACCTCAGATTTGATCAGGTTAATCAAATGGTACTTGGGGCTGGAGGTGATATTTAGCTTGTGGTCTTTCCTCTGCTAAAGGTTCTATTCTATCTGCTGCCCTTACAGTTTATGTTATTATAGGCCTGGGTGTGTGTGTGTGTGGGGGGGGGGGGATAATGCCTAAGAAGTCTGCTATGAAGGCTTCCAGTTACTTTGAACCTGAGTGGTAATCTCTGAAATCTGACTTGCTGGTATTCAGACTGTGTGGATGGGGTTGCTTGGTTATAGAAGGAAGCTTTCCATCTTATGTGCCTAATAAGGTTGAAAATATATCTGCTCTCTTATATTGAGCGTGCTTTTGTTTCTGGCATCTGGAGAACTAATTGACAACTATATACATACATACATGATGATGATTGCCTACAAAACAAACCAAGAAAGGAAATGATTGTAAGACATCTATGACAAAAAATTGTACAACACTTTTGACTTCCTCTCGGTCACCATAGTAGATTCCACTACCAAGTTAGTAAGATGACTGCTACTGTTTTGACTGCAAGTTTTGTCAGAGTATCTTTCCCCTGGAAAAGTTGTCTTCTTTGTAAAAAATAACAGGAGCCTCCACTACTCCTAGGAAATCTGTTTAATTGATAGATGGGACCCTGATGGGTACATACATACAGAGAGAGAGAGAGAGAAAAAATAAAGATGAAAATCTGTGAATGTAGAAGACACTTGCTGGAGGTACCATACAGTGATATACCAATAAATATATAATTCCATTCTATAATAATTCATTTAATAGTAAAAAGTAATTCAACAAATATGGTGAAGTTATTTTTCCACTTGAGGTTGCAAATGATGGTGGGACATCTGTAGTTATTCTCTAGAAGAGACAAATTTATTACTCAAATAATATTGTTTTTTTTTTCTCCACAGCATATTTCAGGTGCATGATTAGTTGTGTGGTTAAGAAGTTCACCTCCTAATCATATGGTTCTGGGTTCACACCCACTATGGTACTTTGGCCAAGCATTTTCTACTATAACCCCAGGTTGATCAAAGATTTGTGAGTGGATTTAGGAGACAGAAACTGGAAGGAACCCAGTATATATATCTCTGTGTGTGTGTCATTGTTCAGTTTTATTTCAAGATTTGTCAATAGAGAAAGAGCCAGTTTCTAACCTAGATCCAAGGCTCCTTCATTAGAATTTCAACATCAACAACATGGTTTTTTGTTTGTAATTATGTATGTATGTGTGCAGATTTGTATGTTTTGTTTTATGTATGCATTCCCATGCATATAGTTACATATCTAGACATGCTCATATATATTTAAATGATAAACTTCTGGAAAGTTTTACAGATTTTTAGAGTTCCAGTGGTATGTATGTATGTATGTATGTATGTATGTGTGTGTGTATGCATATATGTATGTGAGTATGTAGGTAGATGGATGGATGGATGGATGGATGGATGGATAGATAGATGGTTCAAAATGATGCAGAACACAAAAAAAAAACAGAGACAAGTGATGGAACAATAAACAAGGTGGATTAGTTTGATGCTCAGGAAAAATGGAAGAAGTCCTTGACATTTTTCTATGGCTGGGTGCCCTTTCCGCATCAACCCTCACAAACAGCCTGGATGTGGTTATGTAAAGAACAGGAAACAAATGATACCATCTGCATGAACTGTGCAGCTGTTGTCTACATTCCATGAACTCATGTTCAAACATGGTGAAATACAAATTGATTTACACACACACATACATACATATAAACCAGTAAGGGCATCCAGCCATAGAAACTATGCTAAAACAGATGATGGAGCTTGGTATAGCCTCTGGTTTGTCAGTTACAGATGATAATAATAGATATATATACATTTTTTTTTGTTGGTTAACAAGGCAACCAATGGTTTCATGTGAAGAGATCTTCACAATTGTTCAAGCGTACCACATGCTTTGAGTGATCATTGTAAAGGAGTGTCACCATCATGCAAGCTATGTCCCTCATTATGAATCCTCCAAGAAAACATATTTGGTCATGACGAAATGTTACCTTGCTTGGAAACAGGTGAGGACTGGCAGCAAGGGGGGGGGGCATTCAGCCATAGAAAATCTGACCCAACAAATTCCACCTGATACATGAAAACATGGAAATGTGGAAATAATAACAATGATGATGAGATGGTGAGATCCAAGCAACCCACCACCTGGATGAGATGCTAGTCCATGACCCTGTTAACTCCTTCACAGCTGAATGGAGTGGAACAGTGGTGAAATGCAGCACTTTGCTCAAGAACACACGTATCGCCTGGTCCAGGACACAAAACCACAATTTTACAACCATGAAGGCAACAACTCTCAACCACTGACCTCTGTGCCTTCGATTGTACATTCCAACCTATTTATTGGTCTAATTATCGAACGGAACTTTTGCTGACATGGCTGATGACAGTACCACCTGTTTGGCACTCGTGCCAGTGGAACGTTGAAAACACATCTGAGTGTGATCATTGCGAAGGCCACGGATTGGCTCCTGTGCCAGTGACATGCGAAAAGCACCATTTGTGCATGATCATTGCCAGTGTTGCCTTACCAGCACATGTGCCGGTAGCATGTGAAAAACAACATTCGAGCATGGTCATTGCCACTGCTACCAGACTGGCTCATGTGCAGGTAGCACATAAAAACACTTTTAGAGCGTGAGCGTGGTCATTGCCAGAACTGCCTGACTGGCCCTCATGCCGGTGGCACGTAAAAAGCACCCACTACACTCTTAGAGTGGTTGGCGTTAGGAAGGGCCTCCAGTTGTAGAAACTTTGCCAGACCAGATTGGAGCCTGAGGCAAACCGTCCAACCCATGCCAGTATGGAAAGCGGACGTTAAACGATGATGATGATGATGATGATTGATGATTGATGGGTAAACTGAGAGTGAATATCAAAGGTACATTTCCTAAGCAAAAACATTCCGTAGACATACAAAGCCAACGTGAAATCATTTGTTGACTTTATACAGAATTCCGTTAACAAAATGTAAACATATTCACTGTACAAATATATCTTTGTTTACTATTGGCATAGATGTAATCTTTCTGTAGTTATCTTGGCGTTCCTTCGGTATTGGGCTCAAGAGTGATGGTGCGAGGAGACAACAACGTTCACGCTCTTTATGTCATGAAGTTAGATTGTGTGGATGAATGACGTCGTCTGCTGATGGATTGCCACTACCTTCACATAGTTTTAAACAGTGTTGAAAATAGTCCACCACCAAAACCCCGCACCGTCGTCACTGCCACCACCACCACCACCACTACCACTACCGCCGCCATCTCATTGCGTCCTCTTTCTCCATGACGTCTTTAGTGGTTAACAAAAGTTGAAATATGTAGAGTTATGTCCCTTGTCCAGCTACACCTGACATCAGCTGCAATAAAGGCTAAGCTTCTGTTTATAACATCGTTTCTAGTTAACACCTCACAGTTACTAAATCATTGCGTAAATAGAAAATAGATCAGGCATTGAATATGTGTGTGAGTGAGTGAAATTAAAAACTTAAATAAAAGCGAGGTGTAGAGATATTTGGGTAGTCAGTCAAGATTAGCCGTATTTCTCAAGCCGTTATTTAGAGAGTAAACACGAGTATTAATTATTCATTTCTAATATCGATGAAGCATAAAAGCTACGAGGTTAAGGTGCCAACACAGATGACTGTATGGGTAATTCAATATTCAATACAAAGGAGAGAATTGGTCTGGCTGACAAACAGGTTCTACTTTAATTTAGCAGGTCATTAGATAACAACAGGAAAGGACACAGCTGTTACTGGAGGAAAACAGTCAATAATAATAATAATAATAATAATAATAAATAAAAAACAAACCTTTCTCCTGGAAGCACAGGGCCACAAATTTGGGGGAAGGGATTAAGTTGATTATATCAACTCCAGTTTGTAACTGGTACTTATTTAATTGACCCTGAAAGGATGAAAGGCAAAGTTGACCTCGGTGGAATTTGAACTCAGAACGTAGTGACAGGTGAAATTCTGCTAAGCATTTCGTCCAGCACGCTAATGATTCTGCCAGCTTGCCATCTTAATAATAGGACCTCGTCTTAAAAGAACAGACCTTGTCTCAACCACCTCTTCATGGATGATTTAAAATTGTTTGCGAAAACAGAGCCTGAAATGGAGAAGCTGGTTAAAATTGCGCAGATGTGCAGCAAGGATATAAAGATGGAATTCGGTATCTCGAAGTGTGCAGTGCTCACTTTGAAGTGGGAGAAAAGAGTAAATTGTAGGGGCATAGAATTGCCAAACGGAGAGAGAATGGAAGACCCAGATGATGACAGGTATAATTACTTTGGGGTCCTGGAGCTGGACAATATCTTGCACAGAGAAATGAAAGACAAGGTCATCACTGCATATTTTATGTGCCTTAGACTTCTCTTGAAATCAAAGTTCAACATATGGCTTCTGTGTTGGTGGCATGTAAAAAGCACCATCTGCATATGGCCAATGCCAGTACCCACTGACTGGCTCCCATGCCGGTGGCATGTAGAAAGCACTATCCAAACATGATCGATGTCAGGCCCACCTGACTGGTTCCTGTGCTGGTGGTACGTAAAACGGACCCACTACACTCTCAGAGTGGTTGGCGTTAAGAAAGGCATCCAGCCAATGGAACCATGCCAAATCATATTGGAGCCTGGTGCTGCCGCTGGCTTTGCAGATCGGAGTCAAACCGTCCAACCCATGCTAGCATAGAAAATGGATGTTAAATGATGATGATGATGATGGCAAGCTCGCAGAATTGTTACTGCACCGGACATAATGTTTAGGAGCATTTCTTCTGACTTTATGTTCTGAGTTCAAATGCTGCCAAGGTCGATTTTTACCTTTCATCCTTTCGGGGTCGATAAATTAAGTACCAGTGAAACACTGGGGTCGATGTAATCGAACATCCCCCTCCCCCAAATTTCAGGCCTTGTGCCTATAACACAAAGGATTATTAAGGGGCTGAGCTAGCAGAACCATTAGCATGCTGAGCAAAATGCTTAGTAGCATTTCGTCTATCCTTTACGTTCTGAGTTCAAATTCTGCCAAGGTTAACTTAACCTTTCATCCTTTCGGGATAGACAAAATAAGTACCAGTTGAGTACTGGGTGTCGATGTAATCAACTTGGACACTCCTCTGAAGTTGCTGGCCTTGTGCCAGAATTTGAAACCGTTTTTACTATTATTATTATTATCAAGGCAGTGAGCTGGCAGAATTGTTAGCACACTGGGCGAAATGCTTAGCAGTATTTTGTCTGCTTTGACCTCCTGAGTTCAAATTCCAAAGAGGTCGACTTTATCTTTCATCCTTTCGGAGTTGATAAATTAAGTACCAGTTGAGTACTGGGGTTGATCTAATTGACTGTCCCTGCCTCCCACGAAATTTCAGGCCTTGTGACTACAGTAAAACGGATCATTATCATCATTTAAGGTGGCAAGTGGAGTCATTAGCACATCAGACAAAATGCTCTGAGTTCAAATACCACCCAAATCATCTTTGCCCCTCATCTTTTCAGTTTTTTTACTTAATTTTTGAGAACAGTCAGGTTCATTTTTAGTGTTCTCGTTTGTGAGAACAGTCGAGTCTATTTCAGACATTCTCATATTAAAAATCATCTCAGGCTAATCGTTGAGAGGACATTGGTGTTGCCTTGATGGAAGTTTGCGCTCTCTGAGTGCTCTTGTTATTATTATTATTATTATTATTAACAACTTAGTAGCGGAAAAAACAGTGTCCATGACTTTGATAAACCATTCCTCAGATGAGATCAAAGTGATTGATAATCAAT
>NC_068990.1:29596091-29600896 GCF_001194135.2 Octopus bimaculoides | reverse complement strand
TGGGGGTGGGGTTTAAAGAAATATTTGAGGGTTGCAGTTCTGACAGGGAACAATTAAGGTAAAATATTAAATACAGGATTTGTGACATGAAATACAGTAAGAATGACAAAAAAATAAAAAATAAAAAAATAAATAAAAGAAACAGAAAAAATAGAGACAATGATGACTGCTGAAGACTGGATGATGGATGTAGCTTTCTAGTTGAGAGGAGCAGAGTAAAGATCAATATAGCAATGACACAAGAAGTTTAGAGTTTATACTGTGGATCTCTGGGCCTCGTGTGGCTCTTAATGGGCTTTCCTCTCTAAATATAAATTTTTCTTTAATTGATTTGTTTTACTTTTTTTTGTTTGACTCCCTAAAAAAAATCCAGGTTTTTGGATCTGACCGGGATATTAAAATGGTTGAGAACCAGCTGAATGTGGTCCCAAAGGTTTGTGTGCGACAGCAGCACGGTTACAGATGGGTGAGAAATACTTTAATATGGGGTTGCAGTGGGGCCATGCAGAAGATCAACAACTAACCAGGGAAGCATATTTTCTGACTAGAACAAAGAATCTTAGTGTTTGGGGTGTTGCTTTGGGTACGTTATAGATGAGGGATTGCCATCAGAGATCTTCAGAGAGAGAGATCCCTTTGTCGTGAAGCTGAGTGTTTTTTAGGTGTCCCTGGTGAAGACACATAGCTTAGTGGTAAGAGTATTTGGCTCACAATAGTAAGGTTGAGAGTTCAATCTCCAGCAGTGCCCTTGAGCAAGATACTTTATTTCATGTTGCTCCAGTTCAACTGGCAGGAGTTGTACCTGTAATACAAAGGGGCCAGCCTTGTCACATGTCACACTGAATCTCCCTGAGAACTATGTTAAGGGGACGCATATCTGTGGAGCGCTCAGCCACTTGCAAGTTAATTTCATGAGGAAGCTGTTCCAGATCAACTGGAACAGATGTCTTCGTAACCGATGGAGAGCCAGTCAAGTATCCATTGTTCTTGTCCAACAGAGAAAGGTGTGTGTGTGTGTGTGTGTGTGTGTGTGTGTGTGTGTGTGTGTGTGTGTGTGTGTGTGTGTGTGTGTGTGTGTGTGTGTGTGTGTAAGAGAAATAAGTTGAATAACCAGAGGATATTTAATAAACTTGTAATCACATTATTTTAAAGAAAAAACATTTACATAAAGTAACTGCAAACTCTGCTCCCTTCAGCATTTAATCCAACCACATCCAGCCTGAATTTCTACCTGATTTATGTTCTGACTGGCCACATCTGACCTCTCACACCTATCCTACAATGTCATTCTAAAAATAAACAATTACAACATTAAAATTTCAAAGTTACAAGGTAATACATGATTAATTGAAAACAATGTGAATAAGAATTATATTTGACAGAGTAATTTAAATGCTAAAGGATTCAATCTGAATTTTACCAGTGCGGCACGTAAATAGCACCAGCGTGATCGTAACCAACGTCGCCTTCCTGGCTCTTGTGCCAGTGGCACGTGAAAAGACATTCAAGCGAGATCGTTGCCAGTGCCGATGGACTGGTTCCTGTGCAGGTGGCACGTAAAATACACCATTTCGAGCATGGCTGTCGCCAGTACCGCCTGACTGTACCTCGTGCCGGTGGCACGTAAAACACTCACTACATTCTCGGAGTGGTTGGCGTTAGGAAGGGCATCCAGCTGTAGAAACTCTGCTAAATCAGATTGGAGCCTGGTGTAGCCCTCTGGTTCACCAGCCCTCAGTCAAATTGCCTAACCCATGCTAGCATGGAAAGTGGACGTTAAACGATGATGATGATGATGTATGGATTAGATTAAGCAAAATCCCCTGAGACTGGTTGTGGTCTGCATCGGAATAGGTTTAATTAACAGGATGCAAGAAACCAGGTATTTTTATCAGGTGTGTGTGCAGCTAGAAAAAAATTAAATTACAAGGAACACTTAGATTTTTCTTACGTATTTCTTTCATAACCAGCTGAAGCAGCAGGTTATAAATATCATGTCAGGGCACAAAGTGGGGAAGTTGCTTTTTATTAAGCTTTCAAGTTTTTAAACAATAAAAACAGATAAAAATCAATTAAAACACATCTCAATGTGTGTGTGTGTGTGTATGTGTGTGTGTGTGCATGTGTGTGTTTGAAATTAACTGTGTATAAATTTCTTCACCAAATTGACAGCTGTTCTGTATTAGCAGCCATTTTTCTCTTGATAAAAGAGAATTCTAACTCAAATTGATTCAATATGGAACAACCAACATGCTACTGAATATTTAGCAACTTTTATTTTTAGTGCTTAATGAATTTCTCTTAAGAATTCTGATTTTTGCACAAAGCCAGCAATTATAAAGGAGAAGGAGGAGGAGAGTGCAGCTTGATTACATTGACTCCAGTATTTGACTCCTGCTTTAAGGTGGCGAGCTGGCAGAAACGTTAGCACGCCGGGCAAAATGCTTAGCAGTATTTTGTCTGTCTTTATGTTCTGAGTTCAAATTCCACCGAGTTTGACTTTGCCTTTCATCCTTTTGGGGTCGATAAATTAAGTACCAGTTGCATACTGAGGTTGATCTAATTGACTGGCTCCCTCCCCCAAAATTTCAGGCCTTGTGCCTAGAGTAGAAAAGAATATTTGACTCATGCTTTATTTTACTGACTCCCAAAAGGATGAAAGACAAAGTCAACCATGGCAGAATTTGAATTCAGGACGTACAGAGCCAGAAAAAAATGCTGCAATGCATCTTGTCTGATGCACCAACAATTCTGTCAGCTTGCCACCTTAATAATAATAATAATAATAATAATAATAATAATAATAATAATAATAATAAATAATAACGAGCACTCAGAGAGCGCAAACCTCCGCCAAGGCAACACCAATGTCCTCTCAACGATTAGCTGGAGATGATTTTTAAAATGAGAATATCTGAAATAAACTCGACTGCTCTCACAAGTGAGAATACAAAGAAAGAACCCGACCGCTCTCAAAAATTAAGTGAAAAAACAGGTAAAATAATCCAGAATCCTTGTCCAGTACCAGATCAATCCCAGTGGTTGTCATGGAATGTGAAGGTGGGTATGCGGGCTATGTTTGTAATGCTGTGTGGCACAGTTTGTGCCAGTCATGAGGTCAATCATCCCTGAAAGTTTCATCCGAATCCATCCAGCGGTTCTTGAAAGATCTTGTCCACGGACAAGCAAACAAACACCACTGAAAACAATACTTCTGCCTTTGCTAACGAAGGCACAAGGTCTGAAATTTTAGGGGAAATGATAATCGATTAGATCAACCCCAATGCTCATGTGATTCTCATTTTATTGTCCCTGAAAGAATGGAAGGCAAAGTTGACGTTGGCAGAATTTGAATCCAGAACACAAAGGTGGACAAAATGTTGCTAAGCATTTTGTCTGGCATGCTAATGGTTCTGCTAGATCACCACCTGAATAATAATTCAGTTCTCAATGTGCCTTGTGGCACTTGAGGTGACACCAAGATCATTCTACCTTCTAACACTGAAAGCATCCTTGACATTCTTGTTAACCCTTCTGCTTTTAAGATCTTTTGTTATTGTTCTCCGCCATGTTTCCTTTGGTCAGCCATGTCTTCTTTTACTTTGTGATCCTGACAATTGGGTTCGATTTATAGCGACAAACTCAACCCAGCCATTTCCATTTCCTTGCTTCAATAGTTTCTCTAATTGGTTTCATGTTAGCCTTGGTGTGTAGTTGGCTGGTCAAGACCATATTCGGCCAGTAGACCTTCAAAATTTTCCACAGACATTTATTTTGAAACCCTTCCAATTTCTTTTCTTTACTTTTGGTTGTTTTGCAACATTCAGATCCCTAGAGGAAAGTACTATGTATGTTGCTTTTGTAGAACCCTATTTTGGTGCTCTTGTTGAGAATCGATGATTTCCATATTCCACACACTGAATGATTGGTTGGCTTTGCTGATTCTTATATTTATTTCATGAATGAATGCAGTCTCCATCCATTGTATTTTGGTGCCGAGAGAGTTAAATCCAGCAATACTTGTGATTGGTTTCTCGTCCAGTCACATGGTCAGCATTTAATAATAACAGTTCCAAATTTTGGCACAAAGCCAGTAAATTTGATAGGAGAGGGGGAAATCAATTACACTGACCAGTGTATAACTGGTACTTATTTTATCAACCCTAAAAGGATGAAAGACAAAGTAGACCTTGGCAGAATTTGAACTCAGAATGTAAAGACGGACAAAATGTCTCTAAGCATTTTTCCCAGAGTGCTGACGACTCTGCCAGCTCACAACCTTAATAAACTAATAATAATAATGATGATGATGATGATGATGATGAATAATTATAATAGTTTCACAAGGTTGGATTGAACCTGGAATTGCATGGTTTGGAAGCAAACTTCTTACTACACAGTCATACTTCCGCCTTGAACGAATTTAGCATTTCTGGAGTAAATTAAAACGAAGAAACTAAAATTTATCTTGTTGTCAAACAGAAAAGCAAATAGGCTGGAAACAATTTTACAAAACAGTAAATAGTAAATTGGTTGTTATAATTAAAGAAAATAAAATATTATAATTGGGAAAAATTGAAGAACAAATCACAAACAACAGTGATGATGACGATTTAACACAATAAGTCGATGTAAACAATGTATTTTTTTTTGTAAATAACTAAATTTTTATTTTTTTTTAATAATCTCCATTTAAAAAAATCATATTATTGTTAAATTGAGGGAACAGTACGAAGCATTAATCAAAAGTGGCCCAACAGCTGGTGTATATATATATATATATATATATATATATATATATATAT
>NC_068990.1:29593551-29595452 GCF_001194135.2 Octopus bimaculoides | reverse complement strand
ATTTTGTGCTAATGGATGACCAGCAACCCTGGAAGAGACAAAAGAAAAAAATTTTGTAATTAAAAAATTACGAATGTAAATCAGTTTTGATTTCAAGAAACAACAAAAATGGCATTAGAAAGAAAATTGAGTAAAGCAAACTTTAGTTTACCTTTAATGAAAATATTTTTAGACTTGTAGCAAGTGAAAAAAGGTGGCAATATGACGTAATGGTCGTTTGCCCGAACAAGCATAATTGTTGGTAATCCCATTGGTTAAAATTACTGCCCATATACGAATTCTAAACTTTTGTCAAAGAATTCTTTCACGAAATACAGTTCTTAGAATTCAGATATGAGCAGTTATAAAAACTGCTGATTTTTTGGGGAAATTACTCAGTGTTTGTAGGATGTTACTAAACTCCACAACATTCACTCCTTGAGATATTGGCTATTTTTTATGCCATGTCTATGACCTAAATCCAACAAGACTTATTTGAATTGTTGTGAACTCTAATAGTTAGTATGAAGGATTAGCTTAGTGTGAATTTTAAGTTGTAATTTTCTATGACAAAATGACTTTACTTTCCAATTGTATTATAAATGCTAAATGTACATAAATAAACTAATGTAGTAATTATTTTCTCTTTCTTCACATTCTTCAACTTGTTAATGAAATTTATTTCTGCAATTATGAAACTGTATTTTTTTATAGCAGTTAAAAGAACACAAATTTATTTATCTTCAACATACATGCACGCATAAAATGTCTGTTAGCATTTCAGAGTATATATTTCTTGCTATGGCGTTTATGTAGCTGGAGTCAGGATTTACGTATAATGATAACACTTATAAGTAAGTTATAAGTGACATCTTTATCAATATAGATTCCTACTTCAAAAGTAAAATATATTTATTATCTATTTCCGAATAGGAAACATATAAGATAAAAACCATTACAAAAGTAGTGGTACACAAACAGTCTCCAAACCATCTATAAAAGACTGATTCCAGTTTTTCAAAAGATTTGTGGTTTATAAAAGACTATCGTGATGTTTGCACATGGAAACAGACAGGCCAAAAGCTCTTTCTATAATCACCATCATCATCATAATCTAATGTCTACTTATCCATGCTTGCATGGGTCAGATGGACATTCATACAAATAATATTTATATCATCATCATCATCGTTTAACGTCCACCTTCCATGCAAGCATGGGTGGGATTGCCGTTTTCCATGCTGGCATGGGTTGGATGGTTTGACTGAGGACTGGGAAGCCAGGAGGCTGCACCAAGCTCCAATCTGATTTGGGAAGGTTTCTTCTACAGCTGGATGCCCTTCCTAATGCCAACCATTCTGAGAGTGTAGTGGGTGCTATTTACGTGCCATGGGATGGGCCTTACGGAGGCAATGACTGGGACCTTTGGCATTATGTCGTGCTTGAGAAGAAGACCCATCAAGCCAAGCAAAATCGCACTCATAGCAGATACCAGTGTCACGCAAATGGCACTCGTGCTGGTGGTATGTAAAAGCACCCATTACACTCTCGGAGTGGTTGGCATTAGAAAGGGCACCCAGCTGTAGAAAACCATGCCAAATTCACTGGATCCTGGTGCAGCCTTCCAACATGCCAGCATGGACAACAGACGTTAAATGATGATGATGAGATGGAGGTATGTCGCTTAGTGGTTAGGGGCTTGGATTCCTGGACCAGGTGATGTGTTGTGTCCTTGAGCAAAATACTTCATTTCATGTTGCTGCAGTCCACTCACCAGGTAAAAGTGAGTCATCCTGTGACTGGACTGGCGTCCCATCCAGGTGGGGGAATTTATACGACACTGAAGCCAGGAAACTGGCCCTCATGAACCTGGCATGCCTTGAGAAGGAAATATTTAATTCATATATATATATATATATATA
>NC_068990.1:29576770-29593541 GCF_001194135.2 Octopus bimaculoides | reverse complement strand
GTGCCAGTGGAATGTTAAAAGCACATCTGAGCATGATCATTGCCAGGGCCATGGATTGGCTCCTGTGCCAGTGGCACGTAAAAAGCACCATTTGAGTGTGATTGTTGCCAGTGTCGCCTTACCAGCACACGTGCCGGTGGCATGTGAAAAATAACATTTGAGTGTGGTTGATGCCAGTACTGCCTGACTGGCCCTCGTTCTGGTGGCACGTAAAAGGACCCACTACACTCTCAGAATAGTTGGCATTACGAAGGGCATTCAGCTGTAGAAACTTTGCCAGATCAGATTGGAACCTGGTGCAGCCTTCTGGCTCACCAGTCCTCAGTCAAACCGTCCAACCCATGCCAGCATGGAAAGTAGACATTAAACGATGATGATGATGATGATGATATTCCCTTCTGGTCATTTCAAAATGTAACCACATGTGAATCGTTGGCAATTTTTTTTCCTCCGTCATCCTTCTCTATTAGACTTTCCTCCGTCTCCTGTTTCTGAAGAAGAGCTTTGCTCGAAACGTAAAACCACCTTTCTTTCCTTCCTTGAATGTTTGCTAATACTTTACTTGTACCACATCCTTATGGTGTTGTGTTTTTGTATTTGTTCTTTGCTTTTTTTTGGATTTATACACACACACACACACACACACACACACACACACACACACACACACACACACACACACACACACACACACACACACACATATAAACATATGTGTTTGTTTGTTTGTTTGCCTTCACAGTGTAGTAGTTGTAAATGGTTGCCACTGTCCTATAAGCAGAATCCTCATTCCTTTCCAATATTCTACAACATGTCTGGCCATGGGGAAATATTTTCTTGGGAAGAGGTAAGGGTTGCCAATAGGAAGGGCCACCAGCTGTAGAAAATCTACCTCAATATGATTTCCATCCGACCCATGCAGGCATGGAAAAGTGGATGTTAAAGCAGTGATGATGAAAACTGATGCTGATAAAAGGCATGAGATAATATTATTGCAGGCTCAACCAATTCATGATGACAGGAAAATATGGACAAGGCCACAGAAAATGATGTTGACAATATGCTGCATATAACTTAAATGTGGCATACAACTAAGAAAAAAAAAAAAGAAAGAAGAAAGAAAAGAGATGAATATTCTTACTTGTTTATGAATGATTCTAGGCCTTCTCTTCTTTCTTCAATAAAATCCGATTCAAAAATACCATCATCTGCACGGAATGGTAACTGCCTTTCCCATGCTTTTCTGGGGAGAGCTGGAACAACAATCTGCAGCGGAAGATTAAGAAAAATTAGTAAAATACTCAGTCAAATGTAATGCTTATTCATTCTTATTGTTTTGAATGAATCATGAATTATTTCATGGCTCTGAGATTTATTTTTAGAATGACATTGTAGGGTAGGTGTGAGGGGCTGGATCTGGCTGGTGTGACCATAAAACAGGTGGAATATTTAGACAAGAGAAACAGGAAGAAAGAGTGAGAGAAAGTTGTGGTGAAAGAGTACAGCAGGGTTTGCCACCGTCCCATGCCGGAGCCTCGGGCAGCTTGGTGTTTTCGCTCAATAAACATTCACAACACTCGGTCTGGGAATCAAAACCGTGATCCCACGACCGCGAGTCTGTTGCCCTAACCACTGGTTGTCTGGCCATGGGGGTGGAGTTGGGGGATATTACCTAGCTTGGAAACAGGTGAGGGTTGGCAAAAGGAAGGGTATCTGGCTGTAGCAAATCTACTTCAATGAATTCTGTCTGACTCATGCAAGCATAGAAAAATGCGCATTAAAGATGATGATAATGATGATGACTTAGCAAGGTGAGACACACATAAGAAGGAAGGAAACAAAGGACCACAGATGAGATCACAGAAGTGTGACGAAAGAACTCTGGCCGAAATAAGATTAAGATTAATGTAATATAAAGCTGAAGCAAATTAACACCAAATATACAGTGCGCGTGTTTTTATTGGCTAAACTGGCAATATGACCATCCCCAAGTACAACAATACACACACACACACACACATCATCATCATTGTTTAACATCCGTTTTCCATGCTGGCATGGGTTTGAACAGTTTGATTGGGACCTGGGAAGCCAGGAGGCTGCACTGGCCCCAATCTGATCTCACAGTGTTTCTACAGCAGAATGCCCTTCCTAACGCCAACCACTCTGAGAGTGTAGTGGGTGCTTTTTACGTGCCACTGGCACAGGGGCCAGACGACCTGGCATCGACCACGATTGGATGGTGCTTTTTACGTGCCACCAACCCAAGTGGTAGGTTGGTGACTGAGGATTCCATCATCAGAGACAAGGTATGAATATTTTAGACAGGGAAAATTTACAGTTTACAAGGAATAAAATATATTCACAGTTTATAAAAAATAAGATAGAAGAATAAAGAGTGAAGGTAGAATATAGGCAGGAGAATAATAGTTTACAACTCATCTTTTTTCAGAGGATATGGATGTTGGTCGGTACTTCCATGAAGGTACAGGTCCTTAGTTAAAATCCCAGGTAAATCCAGGTGGTATTTTGGCCATCTTTTGAATGATGTATTGAAGTGATAGATAGTATGTAAATGTGTATATAGTGCAAGAAAGACAGACATGAATGGGTTTTATGAATAGGTGTATGTGGGGTGAGGGGGGTGGGAGAAAACGAGGGGAGAGGGACACACACACACACACAAGTATACAAACATAGACACAGAGGGATGGGCAGCACCAATATGGCAGAGTCTAATGAGACATGACAAATGGAAAGTCATGTGGTACTTATGACTGACTGCCAATCACGGTGACTCAGTGACTGTTAGTGTTGTGCTGAGAGTCAAGAAAGAGATGGAGGTCACGAGTGATGCTGTGTCACCAGCATCATATAGAGAGTAACACTGTCAATGGTCATCCAAATTCATAATGTGGGGCCAGGACGTCATCAGTGACAACCCCAGTGGATCATTAGGGTTTATCCCCCAAATAGCTCAGGGTGGCACAGTCCACTAACAGACATGTGGTAGATGAAAATATCAAGTTTTGTAATGAAGAAAGGGCAGTTCCTATTCAGCAAAAATCAGATCTGCATGATCATATGACAGGCAACAAACATGATCATGTGACTGGCAACAAACACGATCATGTGACTGGCAACAAACACGATCATGTGACTGGCAACAAACATGATCATGTGACTGGCAACAATGTGGCTTTGTAGCTCTCTCCTGATATGAAAATGAAAACTCTGCAACATGGTGGGTGGGTGGATAATTGGGACAGAGCAGGAGGGAGAGATTTTGTTAGCAGCCACAGAGTGCCAAAGACTTGTTGGGAGATGCTCATGGATATAAAGGGCAGCATGGAGGCCCCTGGGCCTGTATATTTGAATGGCCTGTTTCGTAGATGTCTAGTTAAAGATGTGTTGTGTTTTTTTTTTTAAATATGATTTTATTTTTTTGCTTCGCTTCTCAATTTTTCCTTGTTTTGTCCTCAGTTATGTGAAACACCTACCACCTTGCGTAATTATTAAATAGAAGACAACGTATTCACACTTTAGGAAGTAGAGGGCAATATACACGCTTTATTGAAGGATCAGTTTATAGAATTAAACTGTTTGGAATGTTTACCAGACACAGACACAAGTAAATAAAACTTTGGTAACTCTTGCTATGCAGCCATCTCTTCTTCCCACCACACAATTACATCAACCAATTTTTCCCCTGACTAATTCATACCTCACATAGCCTCTTACACCTACCAACCGACTCCCCCCCCCCTTCACTCTCATACAAGTCTTATCCACTGCCGTCAGTTCATCTACTTCCCATTTCCATCTTTTAACCTATTCACTACTTCGAAAAACAATCACATTACTTTAACAACTCTGCGGAAGCCTTTTTTTCTCTGAAATTTAAAGAAACTTTTTCACAGAAATGAAACTCGACATACAAACATTTTGGGAGTGGCACACACACACACACACACACACGCACACACACATTGTGTGTGTGTGTATTTCATTTGTAACTGTGGAAGTGTTTTTAGTAAAAACATGGACAGGAATGCTCTGTGCAGTGTATCTAACAACATCCGAACCTCTCACCCCCATCAAGGTCAAAAATGTGGGACGTGGGTGGAAGTGGTTGGATTTGTTTATAATTTTTTTTACCGTTCTTCTTCTTCTGCTGTTGTTGTTTACGACTTTTGTTTATTATCAATACTTATTTCCTTTCACTAAGTCTAATTCTCTTTCTTTCTTTCTCCTTCTCTCTCTCTCTCACACACAGACACAAGTATGCACACACACACACTTATAAGGAAGTAGATGTGAGATATAGATACATGCACACATACACATAGCTAATGATCATACTAATGCTATGACAAAACACCACAGCTGCTGCCGTCACCACCACCACCACCACCCTCAAAACATTGTCAGCTTAGCAACTAATCAGAATTGATCTCAGCTTGTAGAGACTGAGTCAGATGACACTGAGGCAGCAATAGGAAGAACACTGGAGATAATTAGAGATAAGAGAGAAAGAGAGAGAAGGGGAGAGAGAGAGAGAAGGGGGAATGTGCTTGTGACAGAAAGAGACAGATTGGAGGAGGGTGTTGTGCAATGCTAACCCCTAAACCCTATTTTCTTAAATAATTTACTTGAAGCAGAGTAAAAAAAAAACAAACAAAAAAAACGTTGGCTTATTAATTGTCAAATCTCTATTGAAAAGGGAGAGAGTGACAGAGAGAGTGAATGAGAGGCGATAGAAAGGGCGAGTAGGAAAGGAGAGAAATAGAGAGAGAGAGAGAGAGAGAGAGAGAGAGAGAAAGAGAGAGAGAGAGAAAGAGAGAGAGAAGTGGATCAATCAGTAGAACCACCCCAGTACAAATCTGCATAACCCATGGGTGAACATTTCCTTGCTTGTTAAAGAAGCGAAAGCAAAACCATAATATTTCCCATCAGCCCCCAATTCTGCAGAAAAGAGACCCTGCATCACTACAGGGTTCACTGCATCTTTGTGAGCTTTTCATCTTTTAAAATTTCAGAAAGTACATACAAGGCACAGGTGAGGCTGTGTGGTAAGAAGTGAAATGCTTAGTGGTATTTCGTCTGCCTTTACGTTCTGAGTTCAAATTCTGCCGAGGTCGACTTTGCCTTTCATCCTTTCGGGGTCGATAAATTAAGTACCAGTTACGCACTGGGTTGATGTAATCGACTTAATCCCTTTGTCTGTCCTTGTTTGTCCCCTCTATGTTTAGCCCCTTGTGGGCAATAACGAAATAAGAAGTTCGCTTCCCAACCACATGGTCCTGGGTTCAGTCACACCATGTGGAACCTTGCTGTCTTCTATAGCCTTGTGAGTGAATTTGGGAGACAGAAACTGAAAGAAGCCCATCGTGTGTGTGTGTGTGTGAGAGAGTGTTTATGTGTCTTGTTTGTCCCCCCCACTATCGCTTGACAACTGATGTTGGTGTGTTTACGTCCCCGTAACTTAGTGGTTCAGCAACCACATGGTTCTGGGTTCAGTCTCACTGTGTGGCACCTTGGGCAAGTGTCTTCTACTATAGCCTCGGGCCGACCAAAGCCTTGTGAGTGGATTTGGTAGACGGAAACTGAAAGAAGCCCGTTGTATGTGTGTGTGTACGTGTGTGTGTGTTTATGTGTCTATGTTTGTCCCCCCCACCATCGCTTGACAGCCGGTGTTGGTGTGCTTATGTCCCCATAACTTAGTGGTTCAGCAAAAAGAGGCCGATAGAATAAGTACTAGGCTTATAAAGAATAAGTTCTGGGGTCGATTTGTTTCACTAAAAAGGCAGTGCTCCAGCATGGCCATAGTCAAATGACTGAAATAAGTAAAAGAATAAAAGAATATATATATATATGACTGTGTGTCTTTGTTTATCTCCAGCCTGTGCTTGACAACTGGTGTTGGTTTGTTTATGTCTCCATAATTTAGTGGTTCAGCAAGAAAGAAATCGATAAAGTACCAGGCTTTAAAAAAAAGTCCTGGGATCAATTTGTTTGACTAAAAAGTCTTCAAGGCAATGCCCCAGCATAGTCGTAGTTTAATTACTGAAACAAATAGAGAAAGGTAAAAAAAAAATTTAAAAAAAAAAAAAAAAAAAAAATTAAAAAGAGCAATGTGCTGGACTCTTGTACGGACATGTAATTTCAGAGATTTAAAACAATGTTAGGTTAAGAAGCACTTGATCAAGGTTGATTAATTAAAAATCACAGGCATGGCTGTGGGGTTAATGAGTTTGCTTTACAGTCACAGCTACAAGTTCAATACCAATGTAAGGCACCTTTGGCTAATGTCTTCTATTACAACAGCAGGTTGACCCCAGTTCTGTCAATGAAACTGAAGATGGAAACTGTGCAGGAGCATTTCAAATGGGCCACATCAGTTGTTGGTGGTAAGCTTCAAAATATCATGGTGACTTTAACCCTTTTGTTACTGTATTTATTTTGAGATGCTTTGTGTTTCTTTCAATTAATTTTAAATATAACAAAGAATTTAGTAAAATAACTTTGTTATCATTAAGCCAGTGTCAGGAACATAAATTGTGACTAAGGTTCGGTGGAAGATTTTAATACAGACCTTTTGAAAACAAGACATTTGTACTATATATATATACTGTACACTACTATATATACATATATACACATATGTATATCCATCCAGCATGGAAAACGGACATTAAAGGATAATGATAACAATAGTGATGATGCATACATACAGACTAACAATTTTATATTACGATGGGCTTCTTTCAGCTTTGGTCTACCAAAATCCATGTGCCAGGCTTTTGTCAATCAGGCCATGGTAAAAGAACATCCTGCCCAAAGTGTCCCATGGTGGGGGCTGAATCTGAATCCAAATGTTTGCAAAGCAAACTTCTTAATCACACACCTATGTCTGCATCACAAATAAAATTTAAGTTTTTGTACACAGAACAGTTTTTGTACACAGAAATGAACTTTGATACTTGGTAGAATAATTATCTTTAATTTGTGTCCAAAGTTGAAATACTGATCAAGATAGCAGATGTCTTTGCAAACTGATGGAATTTAGGAAAGAAATTACTATCAGTAAGATAAATGTTGATGTTATATTTTCATACAACATTGTTGATAATAATATCACAAAAGGACAGAACAACTGAATATTTCACAGGATTAAATTTTTTTTTTTTTGCTTTTTAATACACTGAAATGTACCACATAAAAAGCACCTATGCTGGTGCCACCTAAAAAGCACCCAGTACACTCTGTAAAGTGGTTGGTGTTAGGAAGGGCATCCAGCTGTAGAAACCATACCAAAAACAGACAATGGAGCCTGGTGCAGCTCTCTGGCTTACCAGCTCCTATTAACCTATCCAACCCATGCCAGCATGGAAAAATGGACATATGATGATGATGAGAAGGATGGACAAACAGGAGTGTGGTTCCTTGTCAGCAACTCCACACTCAAATGAAGATTTGAACCCAGATGTGTAAGGTGTTTACTGTTTTCACCTATATCTTCTCATACAGCCAAGTCCAGTGCCAGGCTATCAACAATTGACCCTTAAATCATTCACATTCAGATTACCCTGTCAAGTGTGAAGCTTATTTATTCACATTGTTTTGAGATTTAAATGTGATTATTTTTAGGATGACATTGTAGGGCAGGTGTGAGAAGTTGGATCTAGCTGGTTTAACCCTTTTGTTACCATATTTCTGTTGAGATGCTCTGTGTTTCTTTCAATTATTCTAAATATAACAAAGAATTAAGTAAAATGACTTAATTATCATTAAGCTAGTGTTAGGAACAAATTGTGACTAAGGTTTGGTGGAAGATTTTAATTGAAAACTTATGAAAACAAGACATTTGTACTCAGAGCCAGAGATGGTTTCAGCTGGGTTGGTAACGAAAGGGTTAAATACTAAAGTATTAAATTTTCCAATCAGAAGATTCTTATCTCTTCACAACCAACCAACCCTAACCTATCTCATCATTTAATGTCTGTTTTCCATGCTGGCATGGGTTGGATGGTTAGAGCTGGCATCCCAGAGAGCTGCACCAGGTTCGAATTGTCTGTTTAGGTTTGATTTCTATGGCTGGGTGCCCGTCCTAATACGAACCACTTTACAGAGTGAGCTGGGTACTTTTTACATGGCACCATCAGCACTGCTTTCTTTGTAGCACCACTGCTTTTTATGTGGCACCATCACCAGGGCTTTTTATCTCCTTTTTTTTTTGTTCCAACTCAATGTCATTGAACCTTGCACAAGTTAATAGCTTCTGCTACCTAGGTGACCAAGTCTGTAGTCTGCGTGTGTGTTCGCAAGAGTGAGTTTATATTTCTCTAATCTGTATGTGTCGCACAGGTTTATAAACCATGGCTTGGCAAACAATGCCATTTACTTGCAGTGCACAATAAAGACATGTCCAGACTTCTTGATTTGACTTAACAAGTTGCACCCTCTCTGTAAACAGGAAAAGCTCATTCCAGTATCGCTTGATTCCTGTTCTCCACATAAGCATGTCCTGTCCAGGTGGTTTGTAGTTTTATACACTGACATATTATCACCTTGATTGGAAACAGTTGAGTCGAGGACAGGAAGGGCATCCAGCCATAGAAAACTCTGCTCCAATACGTTCTCATCTGATGCATGCAGGCATGGAAAAGTAGACGTAAAAACAATTATGATGATGATACAGTGATGTCAATACAACATCATACAAATGGTTAATGTTAATTATTTAAATTTAATTAATCGCTGTTCAAACAATATAGGTAGGTATGCATGTATACATACATGCAATCTTTTATTCATAAATATGTTTTTATTCTTTTAAATGGCATAATTTTAATCAGGAAGAAATTTTAATTAGTAAAATTTAATTACTGATAGCTTTAAAAAAACCCCACAAAAGACAGTGTCAGTAACTATTTAATTAGATCACCAAGATATCTGTTGTGATGGCTAACAGAATAACTTAGATCAATGTTCCTCAACCTTTTTAATATCTGGGCCAAAACAGGTGAATGATTCCCACTTGAGAGAAATACCATCTGCAGAATGGTATTGCTACCATCAGAAATTAACTGGAGCAGTGGGGGATTGTGAGGAATATTGTGGCTGTGTGGTTAAGGAGCTTACTTGCTAACCGTGTGGTTTTGAGTTCAGTCTCAGCGCAAGGCATCTAGGGCAAGTGTCTTTTACTTTAGCCCCAGGCTCACCAAAGCCTTGTAAATGGTTTGGTAAATGGAAACTTGTAAAACCCATCATATATATACATACATACATACAAACAAACACACGTGTGAGTGTGGGTGTGTGTGTTTGTCCCATACCATTCGACAACTGGTGTTGGTTTGTTTACATTTGTGTAACTAAACCGTTACTATAGCCCAAGGTTATAGTAGAAGACACCTGCCCAAGGTGACACACAGTGGGACTGAACGTGGAGCCATGTGGTTGGGAAGCAAACTTCTTACCACACATCCAAGTGTGCAATTATAATGAATAAACAAACCTACTCAATTACACACACACACACACACACACACACACACACAGACACACACACACACGCGGACAATCGAGCACATGTTCCAGACCTTGTTTGCCTTCAGTAACCAGGAGTGAGTTTATTGCCCACATCAACATCAATATCAAAATCAAATCAAATCGAAATTGTAGTTGTGACCCCTGTGCCGGTAGCACGTAAAAAACACCTTCCAAACGTGGCAGATGCCAGTGTCACTTTGACTGGCTTCTGTGCTGGTGGCATGTAAAAAGCACCATCTGATCATGGTTGATGCCAGCCACCTCTGACCCCTGTGCCGGTGGCACGCAAAAGGCACCTACTACACTCACGGAGTGGTTGGCGTTAGGAAGGGCATCCGGCTGTAGAAACCCTGCCAGATCAGACTGGAGTCTGATGCAGCCTCCTGGCTTGCCAGACCCCAGTCAAACTGTCCAACCCATGCCAGCATGGAAAGCAGATTTTAAACGATGATGATGATGATTACTAATAAGACAATGAGTTGATAATAAAAAATAGTCATAAAATGAAATTTATCTGTGGAGAAGATTCAGAAGCACCTCCTTGAGACATGGTTGCTGTGCAAAGCTGAAGTAGTGAGACAGCAAACCATTGGTAGACAAAGAAACTGAAAGGAAAGGGTTAGTTTTTCTGTTGGTTCGTGTGTGAGAGAGAGAGATAATGATCATCATTTAACATTCACATTTCCCTGTTTACTTGAATCAGAGAGAATTTGTTGAGGCAAAGTTTCAGTAGATGGATGCTCTTCCTGTCACTCACTCTTGCCTGTTTCCAAGCAAGCCAATAATTTTTCCATGGTCAGAGATGCTTTTAGAGAAGACTGGGAACAACAGACACAATTTCTATGTGGGTGACACTCATTTATAAGCATGGGATGATGTCAAGAGAAGGAGAGACATAAACACATACTCATGGTTTTAGGTGAATTCGTTTATAACAATTTATCTGTGTGGTTGTATGTGTCGGTGTGGTTGTATGTGTCGGTGTGGTTGTATGCATGTGTGTGGTTGTATGCATGTGTGTGGTTGTATGCATGTGTGTGGTTGTATGCGTGTGTGTGTAGTTGTATGTGTGTGTGTGTGTGTGTGTGTGTAAGGTTGTATGTATGTGTGTGAGGTTGTACGTGTGTGTGGTCGTATGGTTGTGTATGGTTGTGTGTGTGTGGTTGTAGATGAATTCACCAGATACCCACACCCATATATGACTGCCTTCTTTTGATTTTCTGTCTGCTGGATACGTTCACAAGAATTGGGTTGACCTGGCACTACGGCCGAAGACACTTACCAAGGTGGCACACACAGAGACTGAACATGACACCACAAAACTGGGAAGTAATAAGTTCCATTCCAATGACAGCCAAGCATGGCTCAGTTAGTACTAAAGAGTGGGTGAAAGCTGGATCCATCAGGACAAGAACATGTGTGTGTGGGGGGGGGGGCGTGCATGCACAGAATCTCTGATGGCTGACTACTCTACAAGACACCTATATCTGCCCCTTCAATACCTTAAATCTCACAGACGGTACAAAGCCACTCCACTGAATACTACTCCCCACACAACTCCCAGTTGAGGGGTTTTTGTTGTACAAGGTACTTAGTGACCCTGTCCATGATGGTGCCACATAAGAAAGCACCCAGAACACTGTATAGAGTGGATGGCATTTGGATGGGCATCATCCAGCTGTAGAAACTCAGCCAAAACAGACAAAATGGAGCCTGGAGCAGCTCTCTAGCTTGCTAGTCCACGTCAAACCATCTATAATAATAATAATCATCATCATCATCATCGTTTAACATCTGCTTTTCATGCTAGCATGGGTTGGATGATTTGACTGAGGACTGGTGAAATCAGATGGTTACACCAGGCTCCAATCTGATTTGGCAGAGTTTCTACAGTTGGATGCCCTTCCTAACACCAACCACTCAGAGAGTGTAGTGGGTGCTTTTACATACCACCGACATGAAGGCCAGTCAGGCGGTACTGGCAACGGCCACGCTCAAAATGGTGTATTTTATGTGCCACCCGCACAAGAGCCCGTCCAGGGGCACTGGCAACGATCTCTCTCGAAAGTCCTTACACATGCCGCGGGCACAAGTTCCAGAAAGGCGACGCTGGGCACAGGTGCCATCACGATTTCGCTTTCGCTTGCCCCAATAAGTTTTTGCAAGCTGAGTTTCGTGTCCAATGAAGGAGACGACGTTGGCATGGGTGCCAGTCGTCGAATTTAGTTCGATTTCGATTTCACTTGCCTCAACAGGTTTTCGCAAGTGGAGTTTAGTGTCCCATGTGTATTACAACTCATCAAAGGTGCATGTACAGTACATGGAATTATGTACGAAAGTCAGGAAAGTGAACAGTGTAGGAGTCATGATATACATGTGTGCATGCGTATGGAGGTGGGGTGGGGATATCAGGTGTAGTGTTGGGAAATTTCAGGAAGCATGCAGGTTTTAAAGGATGCAATGTCTCGGCAACTAACAACTGATGCAGCAATTCTGAGAGTGAAAAGTTGTTTCCAAAAGTCATGGGAGCTGTGCGGTTTTCTAACTTTGTAGGCATGCCCACATGTGATGGCCATGTAGCTCAAAAAGGTGCTCAAGGTGGTTGTTGGTACGATAGTTAATAATTTTAACCCATGTCAGTATGGAAAATAGATGTTAAATGATGATGATGGCACACCCTAGTATAATTGGCACCTTTTTTTTTTTTGTATGTGGTGCTAGCAATAAATTCAACATTCAAGAAACAGAAGAGATAGAATCCACAGAATTGTAATGAAACTTGTAAAACTTACCTTACTGTCTCGTTCAAGTTCATTTCTTAACCATTCAAAGTCACTGTAACGTCGACGGACACTAGAATCTTTTAACTTGAAAACTGGTAAATTAGTCTGAAAACAGAAAATAGACAAGTTAGGCTGTGAACACTTTAAGCCAGTGGAATTCAACCCCCTTTTTTGACCTGCAAATCCTCTTTGATTCATATTTCATTCAAATGGACCCTCACAGCCATTTGATGGTTAAAAAAAAAATCCTTATTTATCATATTTTTAGAATTAAATATTATTAGAAATTGAATAAAAAAAAATTCTTTAAATATTTTGAGCATTGTAGAAATATAACCAGTTCCATCATCATCGTTGTTGTTTTATGTCCATTTTCGATGCTGACATGGGTTGGACAGTTCGACTGGGGTCTGGCAAGCCAGGAGGCCGCACCAGGCTCCAATCTGATCTGGCAATATTTCTACAGTTGGATGCCCTACTTAATACCAACCACTCCGAGAGTGTAGTGGGTGCTTTTTTTACGTGCCACTGGCACAAGAGGCCAGAGGAGCTGGCATCAACCACAATCGGATGGTGCTTTTTATGTGCCACCGGCATGGAAGCCAGTCAAAGTGGCACTGGCATCGGCCACGTTCGGATGGTGCTTTTTAAGTCTACTGACACAGGGCTCACAACTACAATCTTCATTTGATTTGATTTTGATATTGCTGATCACAGATAAATTTTAACAAGAAACCCTTATATGGACCCTGGTGTTGAGAACTACTGCTTTAAACCAAAGTAATAAGCTTAAGGATTAATCATGAGGTTTAAATATCATCTAGGTGAGCTTAGATTTCATTTTATGAGGAGTCAGTTAAGTCATAGGAGAGGCACCCACTTTTCTATTCTGGAATGGATGGGGGCAGTTTATCACTGACCCTTTTGTTACCAGGTTTCTGATGAAATAAACTACTTTTATTTGCAATTAATTTTGAAAAACAAATTTAAAAAAATAATCTTTCTATGCTTTTTGGCATTCATGATTACTCTGTCAAATGTAATACTTATTTACTCACATTGGTTTTAATAAATTAATTAATCTCTTGTAGCTTTGCGATTTCAATGATGTGACAGTTTATTTTTAGTATGACATTGTAGGGTAGGTGTGAGAGGCTGGATCTGGTCAGTTTGAACATAAAACAGGGAGAAATGTTAAAAGGTTAAACAAGAAGTATCATTGAACGAGGGGTGGTCACAGACAGATTGGTATTTAAATCATTAAGCCAATGTTTTTGCAGGTGAGAATAATTCACAACATCAACTATTTAACAATGAAGTAATTAAGAATTTCAGTTAATAACGAGGCAAACTAGAGGAACCAGAATCATGTCTTGTGCCAGTTTCTCCAGACAGATCCCAATCTCATCATCCACTTTTCCATGTTTGCATGGCTCAGATGGTATTTCTTGAGGCAGATTTTCTGCAGCTGAATGCTCTTCCTGTTGCCAACTCTTATCTGTTTCCAAGTGGGGTAATATTCCACCCCAGCCCAACAGGTCTTCATGGAAGATTGGAAATGAATGTGACGCTCATTTACAACTACCATGTAATGACAAGATAGGGAGACACTAACACACACACATATTGATACAAAACAGGCTTCTTCCAGTTTCCATCAACTGAATCCAATCCCAGTGACAAGGCTTTGATCAGCTCAGGGCTATAGTACAAGACATTTGCTCAAGGTGCTACACAGGGGATTGAACCTAAAACCATGTGTTTACAAAGCAAACATCTCAATCACACAGCTACACCTGCATGTATGGATGTATGTATGTGTGGTGTGTGTGTATGCATGTGTGTATGTATGTGTGTGTGTATGTGTGTGTATGTATACATGTGTGTATGCATGCGTGTATGCATGTATGTGTGTGTATGTATGTGTATTAGTGTGTGTATGAATGTATGTGTGTGGTGTGCATGTATGTATGAGTGTGTGTGTATGTATGCACCATACCCCCCACACAAATAATAAAAAAAAAAAGGGGGGGGGTTCCATCACTTTCAAAGCGTTCTCTCTCATATACCAAAAGACACTCCCAAAGATAACAGAATCCCTTTCCTTCAGAACACAAACTGATTCTGATCTATTTTGGCAATTGCTTTAGAGGTATTACTCAGAGATTGAAATTCTGATGACCCAGCAAATTCCTGGAGATCTTAGAAAATGATGCTCGGTCTACTCTCTAAACAAACAAAATATTCCTCAATTACACAAATATCACTGCATAACACCGTGTCTCCCTAAATTTCAGTCATAGACATATGACAACATATCAATCACCAGTAAGGACTCCATATTTGGTTGAGGAACCGTAATATACTAACTGCATCATCATCATCACTACAAACTATATAAAAGGTTTATAAGTCAATACTGTGTCCTACCTGTGTTAGCAGTGCGATCCAGTCACTTTTTGAAGTTATCTCCACAGACTTTCTATAGAATTTAGAGTCAACACTGAAAGTTATGATGTTTCATACAGGAATACTTCTATGTAAATGATGTGATCGAAGACAGAAAAATAGGTAATGGCTGTATATGGATAATTTAGTTGTTATTTCTTCTTCGTCAGCACCACATCTGACCAATTAACCAGCCATGACTATATTGCTTAGATAAAAAAAATAATTTAAAAAAATGCTTTTTTTCTTGAGCCATGCCTGGCTCATGGGGGCTGGTTTCCTGGTTTCAATGGTGTTTATATTCCCCACCTGGATGGGACGCTGGGCTGTTGAAGGATTACTCATTTTTGCCAGGTGAGTGAACTGGAGCAACATGAAATGAAGTGTCTTGCTCAAGAACACAATGCATCGCTCAGTCCAGGAATTGAAACCACAATCTTACGATCAGGAGCCCAACATCCAAACCACTAAGCCACATACCTCCACATACATTGCTTAGATAGCAACTAAAAAAGTCTGCAGAGATAACTTCAAAAAGTGATATGGTTACATATTTTGGAGGAGGTGTCTAACTGATTAAACATAAACGAATGAACACAGGTGCAATCTGAACTCAGAATGGGAAGTGATATGACAAAAATATTAGAAAGTATTTTGTGGGTCAATCTGCAAATTGAGCTTATGCCAGGCACACGAGGGCCAGTTTCCTGGTTTCAATGGTGTATATATTCCCCACCTTCCTCCCAAAAGAACAGGTCTCCTGATGAGAGTGGCACTTTCAAAGGCAGAGGATTGGATAAAAATAATGGTTTTTAAGTACAAGACCAGCAGTTTTGAAAGATGGGTGTCAGTCAGCCCCAGTACATGACCGGTTCTTTATTTTGGCCCGTGGGATGAAACAAAGAATCAGAACAAATAGCACAAGCCATAAATAAAGTACCAGTAAAACACTAGGGTTGATATGATCAACTAGTCCCCTCCCTCAAAATTTCAAGGCCTTATACCTTCAGTAGAAAGGATTATTATTATTATTATTATTGAAGCAGCAAGCTGGCAAAATCATTAGCACACCTGGAAAAATGCTTAGTGGTATTTCATCTGCCTTTATGTTTTGAGTTGAAATTATGTTAAGGTCAACCTTGCCTTTCATCCTTTCAGATTCGATAAATTAAGTATTACTGAAACACTGGGGTTTGATGTAATTGTCTAGTCCCCACCCCCCAAATTATAGGCCGTGTGCCTTTAGTAGAAAGCATTATTATTATTATTATTATTATTACTGTCTCTCACACATACAAATCCACATATTATTTATGTAAGAAAAAGTAATACAACAAACAGCAAAGGCAGAAGAGGAAGGAGATGGAGTCTTACATGCAATGCAGTCGGTGTGTAAATAAATGTAGGCATGGTTCCAAAAGTGTCTTTCCCAAAGAGTAAAGTGGTCCAGCCAGTTAAAAGACTGGCGATACAAGGACAGCAAAATGTGTGGAGATGTGAGGGGTGGGGGTTGAAACAAAAAGAAGACAAGAATAACATTGGGGGAGGGGATGGAAGGCAGGGAGTACAAAAGGTGTTTGCATACAGTCAAAAAGAAAACAATGAAGTAAGCTATCTTATAGACATAATTGGGGGTGGGGGTGGAGGTGATGGGCAGCCAGTTTAATTAATCCAGGCACTTCGTTAGTATTAGTCTATAAATGTCGGAAGGATAAAAGACAATCACATTTGGGAGGATTTAAACATAGAACATAGTAGCGATCTAACTATATATAAAAAAAAAAAAAAAAAAAAAAAACACCACAAGGCATTTCATCTGTTGCTCTACCGATCTAGTTAATCTACCAGCAATAGTATTAGAAGAGCAGCATAACAGATAGAGTAATGTTTAGTTCAGTACTTTATGTTTTTGAGTTCAATCTCTGCTCAAGTCAGATATCTTCCCCTCTGTACTGGTAGCTGTCATATGAGGGGGGGGGGGGGGC
>NC_068990.1:29571208-29576755 GCF_001194135.2 Octopus bimaculoides | reverse complement strand
GGGGGGGGGGGTGCTGAAAAATGCCTGGCTTTGAGGTTATTGCGAAAGGCCCAAACTTTCAAGTTCTTTTACTGGGCTTAGAAAAACTAAAGGCCCACTGCAATAACTGTATGAATCTTAGAGGGGAATATGTTGAATAAAACCATAATTAACTGACTGATCCTCCAGTATTTTCTTTTACTCTAAGCCAGGAACCTTTCAGCACTCCCTTGTATATATTGTGGCACTCCGTCGCTTATGACGTCGAGGGTTCCAGTTGATCCGATCAACGGAACAGCCTGCTCGTGAAATTAACGTGCCAGTGGCTGAGAAGCTGGCCCTTTGAAATACAGAAACAGGAACAGGAAGAAAGAGTGAGAGAAAGTTGTGGTGTAAAAGTACAGCAGGGTTCCCAGCTTACCAGTTTTCAGTCGAACTGTCTAACCCATGCCAGCAAGGGAAACAGACGTTAAATGATGATGATAACTGCAACGGTAGGGTCCGTTGGCCAGCACTCTGATTATATAAACCTACTGTGATAAGCAGAAGCAGAAATGGCCAACATGGAAGTTTGAGAACATAGAGAAGGACAGAAATTACCATACACACACACACACACACACACGTTTTTTGTTTTTTACACGACAGCTTGTTTCTTTAACGTGTAATAAACAGGAGCAAAGACTGCAAAGGGTGCAGAAGAGAAGTTGGTTGTCAAAACAAAAGAAAAAAAAACAGTGGGTGGGAGTAGCGTGTGGCATGGTTGGGATGATGTGTGACATGAAGGAGTTGAAAAGGAACTACAATGGCATAGGAGTGCGGTGGGGGAGAGTTTCATGTGACAATGTGACACATGTTAACAAAGGTGTTAACAACTGCTATCAAAGTTCTATTCTATTTCTCCAACTTCAAATCCATTTAGAACCTATTATAAATATGGCAGTCAATATATTACCACTCACCCACCTACGTGCCTATTTGGCTTATCCAATTTCATGTCAGTGGTCCATTTGAATTATTTCCCTTAGTTCATTGTTCAAATTAAAATGCATAAAATTCTTCGTAACACTTTTTTCTTTTTAACAGTCATCCATTGTTCAACAAGTTTGAGAAGTCTCTTTCATTTACATTATTTACATTTGATGGATATTTGTCCTCATCTTGTTTGTTATTAGCACAATGTTTCAGCTGATATACCCTCCAGCCTTCATCAGGTGTCTTGGGGAAATTTCAAACTTGGGTTCTCATTCCTAAGGTATTTTTCGATGTTATTATTATTATTATTCAGGTCACTACTTGGAACTGAACTCAGAATCTTGGGGTTAGTAGCCCACGGGCATATGGCATAGTGGTTAAGAACACGGGCTACTAACCCCAAGATTCTGAGTTCAATTCCAAGCAGTGACCTGAATAATAATAATAATAATAATAATAATAATAATAATAATAATAATATCAAAAAATACCTTAAGAATGAGAACTCAGGCTTGAAATTTCCCCAAGCCACCTGATGAAGGCTGGAAGGTATATCAGCCGAAATGTTGTGTTAACAAACAAGATGAGGACAAATATCCATCAAATGTAAATAATGTACATAATTCCTCATCTCTTAAATATAGAACTGTCTGTTTCATTGTTCACAGATAAAATCTAATAAGACTAAAATATGTTCACAGCTGTTACCTGACACTCCGTTGGTCACGATAACAAGGGTTCCAATTGACCCAATCAACAGAATGGCCTGCTTGTGAAATTAATGTACAAGTGGCTGAGCACTCCACAGACATGCATAACCATAACATTGTTCTCAGTGAGATTCAACATGACACAAAATGTGACAAGGTTGAATTACAGGTACACACGTTTTTTCCAGATGAGTGCACTGAAGTAATGTGAAATAGAATGCCTTGCTGAAGGACACATTGTGCCACTGGGTATTGAACTTACAATCTTACAACTTTGAGGGGAATACACTGACCACTAAATCAGGTGCCTTTGCAAAAATCACAGACAACTGCCAGAACTTATTCGCTTTCTTTCTTCCAAGGGATAAATTCCAATTTCTTTGCAATTTTTCACATACATCATTTACGTCAGCACAAGCTAATGACTGAGAGCCTCGACATGGTCAGTTAATCAGCAAGAAATAGCAGCTGAAATACTCGACTCCACCTTCTTAAAATGGGAATGATAATATATAATCCTAATCAGAGGGAATGGTTAGAAGGATAGAACAATTTCGATCCTAAATCTACTCAGGGGCAATAAATAAATAAAGATGGCTACTGCACCAGACAAAAAAGTAGATTAGCCTCTTATAAATCTGTGGCCAGATTTATTTAGCATACAACATGACAGAAGGACAATGTCTGAGGTGCAGCCTCCTGGCTCTCCAGACCTCAGTTAAACTGTCCAACCCATGCCAGCATGGAAAATGGATGTTAAACAATGATGATGATGATGGGGTTAGTCAATTACATTGACCCCCCCAGCACTCACTGGTGCTTATTTTACTCACCCCCAAATGGATGACAGGTAAAGTCCACCTCGGCAGAATCTGAATTCAGAACATAAAGATGGAAGAAACGCTGCCAAGCATTTTCCCAGTGTGCTAACGGTTCTGTCAGCTTGCCACTTTAGGGTGGGAAGCAGTGACCTTAAGTATTTGTCAAGTGTTTAGATACCAACCTGCTTGAAATAACCTCTGTGTATGTGATACTTCCTGATTTTGAAGTATTTAAATTCAAACAATCCATCACAATTTCATGTTAATTTGTGTGCTTTTAACACTAGTTTAATAAGGACAAAGTTTACTAAATTGGACATTATTTTATTTTCAAAATTCAATGAAACACAGTGTATTCCAACAGAAATAGGGTGACAAAAGGACAATTATATTAAGAGGGTTGTCTTCCTATAAAGATGGCTACAGCTAAAATATGTGGAGTGAATGGTCATTCAACTTGCTAGATATAGCAGTTGAATCTCCTTCAAATCACACTGTACCATCTGAAAAATGGAAAAACTTAGTTAATGAGGTCCATGGTTGCCTGCACATAAAGCGAAACAAACAAAAACATTTGACAGTCATGGGTGGAACATGTTTTATCTCTACTGAAGCAGAACAAAGATGGCTGTCTGGCAAAACAAAACAAACAAACAAACAAACACATACAAACCAATAAATACCATAAAAACAACATTGTTTATATGTGAACCGCAAAGGAAATAGAGGGCAGCACTATCATATGAAACTAGGTTGGATTACACCAGCCTACCTTTCATAAATTCTTGTTCGTCACCATTACAAGGCTCCCACATTGACACAGGCTGAGCAGAAAACCTGAAGTCCTACAAGTGCCTGTCTACATGGACACTCAACCTGCTAGAAAAAGTAGTCAAATCTCTCTCAAACTGCAACTTATAGTCTATTATTTTCTCTCCATTGCTTGGTTTAGTCTGTGGCCATGCTGGAGCATTGCCTCAAAGAATTTTGAATGAATTGACCCCAGTAATTATACTTTTTTTTAAAGCCTGGTACTCATTCTATTGGACCCTTTTGCTGAACTGCTAAGTTACGAGGACAAGTAGTGGTGGGGGACAAATAGACAAAGCCACACACACAATGTTATACATACATACATACATAATAGTGTACAAACAATTTACGTATTTATACATGAAAGCGGTGACCTTTAAAAGGATACCTTACATGCTAGAAAGAGCAGTTAAAGCCTAAACCATGAATAAGAGCAATTTCAAAGGGAATGAAAATACAAAATATTTATGTAGTGACCCTCATACTTGAGTTTCTGTATCAATGTGCAAAATAAATTAATTTGCCATCCATACTTCTTCAGTGAAGGTACACATACATACATACATATGTATGTATGACAGACTTTCAGTTTCCATTGACCAAATCCACTTACAAGGTTTTGGTCGGCCTGAGGCTATAGTAAAAGACGCTTGTCCAAGGTGTTATGTAGTGGAACTGAACCTGGAACCATGTGGTTGGGAAGCAAGCTTCTTACCACACAGTTATGCCCGCATCTTTAAGAAGCAAAATACATTGGAAATAATGTAATCTGAGATGAGAGAGAAACAAGAGGAGATGATCACAGTTGAAACATATTTTGATCGTGGGTCTGCCAAGGGTTGAAGAAAACTAGGAAAACAACCACATGGAAGTGGTTAGGTGTGGTCATATAACATGATGGTGTGTCTAGGGAATTGAACGAAATAGATAAAAGCAACGATTGAAATAGGCAGCCGACAGGAAGAGTCATCAGATTGTCAGATAAATTGCTTTGTGGTCATCATTCTGGTTCTTTAAGCTCTGAGTTCAAACTCTGCTGAGGCCGACTTTGCCTTTCATACCTTTTAAGGTTGAAAAAGTAAGTACCAGTTCTATACTGAGGTTGATTTGTGTCTTTCGTGTTGTCTGACTTAATGTCTTCAGGAAAAAAAATCACCTGCTCAGACCTAGAGAAGGATGAACCCCACAAGATCTGAAAAGAGAAATTCAAGACAAGATGATGCTCCCAATGACCCCCAGGAGACTTAAATGTACAGCAGCCAGTCTTTCACAAGTTCTTAAGCAAGAGCTGAGAAAAGCAGGAGGAGGAAGAGGAGGAGGTAAAAGAGGAGGAGGAGGAGGAGGAGTAGTTACTTCAACAAAACAGTCATTATAAAAGCCAAACTAATAGCAGACTTGATAACAGCATGAAACCAAGAGGCTATTATTTGGAAGCCAGAACTAAGATAATCAACACTTAGAACCAAAACAACTTCCCTGCTAGTCAATAATTATTTGTCTTGAGATTAACTTGTCTGAGACCAGCCCTGGTTTTATTACACAAATTCACTGTTTTAAAGTGGTTCAAATTAAAGCCTTCTATTAAAGTTCCATGTCAATTTGTGTTCCAATCACCAGCTTAATAACAACAAAATTATTTTGCTAATTTCTTCCTTATTTTAAAAATTAATTTAAATCAAAGTAGCACAGTCCAACGGAAATACATGAAAAAAAGGTTAATTTCATTGAGGTCTTTCATCAGTTAGAACTTGAAACAGTAAATCATTTAACCACCAAAGGGTGGTGAACTATTTTAGTATTAGGGGTGAGTCATAAGTATATAAGGACCAGTAGGGGTATATTTGCACTGGGGATGATAATGTGTGTCTGACTTTATAAATTAACTAGCAGAAATACCCGGCGTTGCCAGGGTTAAAGAGAATAATGAAATCTAAAGACGCTGTCTAGACTACGCAACCCTCAACTGTTAGTAGCTACGATACCATATTTCTACATTAATAACTCTCCAATCCATGCCAGCATGGAACATAGATATTAAGTGGAATGCTAGAAGAAAGTTTTCAACTCATATGTATATAAAGTAAATACACGTAATTCAGAAACACGTTTTGTGTATTTTATTTCATAACCAAACAAACAGGTACAGATTATAAATAATGAAAGGCCAATTTTGGTGATTCATTTGACAGAGGTAGTAGAGAGACAATGCGATGATAAATCTGAGGTTGGATCTTGAAAGTTTGGATGAA
>NC_068990.1:29560550-29566620 GCF_001194135.2 Octopus bimaculoides | reverse complement strand
CTATACATATACGTGTACATATACATCTATATACATATACATCTCTCTCTCTGAAAGTATCTGTCATTACAGTATCGAAATGTGATTGTTTCAGTTAGTGGAATAGTTTCATTTTTAAAGTGAAAGTATTTGACATGAGTGTTTTTGTTTCACTTTTGACACGTAATACTTAAATACTGGAGGAGATATTATGTTGCCGTGGGCTCGAACTCTGCAAGAAGTTAAAAAAATTTTTTGACTAAAACACAACTGGAACCCTAAGTAAGGCATCTGTAAAATTTGAATGAAATTGGTTGCGTAGTTCTCGAGTTTTAGGGATACACACACACAGACAGACAGACACACATTCTCATTTTTATATATATATAGATAATGGTTAAACATTATTAACCCTTTTGATGCCAACCCACCAGAGACTGACCAGGGTTTTATGATACAGACTTTGTGTTTTTAAATGATCGAAGTTGATTTACATTCGAATACACCAGCTTGGTAATGATAAAAATCATTTTAATAAATTAATTGAAACAAAGAAGTAGCAAGCTGGCAGAATCATTGACTTTACCTTTAATCCTTTTGGAGTCGATAAAATAAATACCAGCTGTGTACTGGGGGTTATGTAAGCGATTTACTCCTCCCCTAAAATTGCTGGCCTTGTGTCAAAATTTGAAACCAATAAATTAACTGAAACAAAAGCAGTGTATTTCAACAGGAATATAGTAACAGAAGAATTAAATTATTTGGTCTGAAGTTTTAAACATTTTCAAAAGGCTTTTTAGGGACTTGGTCAGTAGTTTTGAAAAGGACTTTGAGTAAAATTTCACCCTTAAGTCCAAGGTTCCTACACTCCTGCTCTATATGGTTGCTCAACTTGCTCAAAATAGCAGCCAAATATTTTTCAAATCACTGCTGTAGGAAAAAAGAAACACACTAAAAACACACACCCCTGGAAGTGTTCTCTTTCCAAAAGAAGTAAAAACTCAGGTCATGGTTTTTGTTCTTAAGTCTGGGGCTGAGCAGCAAACACTTAAATTCATTACCATCATCATCATCGTTTAACGTCCGCTTTCCATGCTGTCATGGGCTGGACAGTTTGACTGGGGACTAGCGAGCCAGGAAGCTGCACCAGGTTCCAATCTGATCTGGTAAGGTTTCTGCAGCTGGATGCCCTTCCAAATGCTGACCACTCAGAGTGTAGTGGGTGCTTTTTATGTGCCACCAGCATGGGAGTCAGTCAGGTGGTACTGGCATTGGCCACGTTCAGATGGTGCTTCTTGCATGCCACCAGCACAGGAGCCTGTTAGGATGTGGGGGCTGGCATTGACCACATTTGGATGGTGCTTTTTACCTGCCACCAGCACAGGGAACCAATCAGGCAGTACTGGCAATGACCCATGGGAGCCAGTCAGGTGGCACTGGTATTGGCAACAACTATAATTTCCATTTGATTTGATTTTGATTATGCTAATCATTTTTTTAATATTTAATGGGTCAGTCGAAAGAGAAACAGAAGAGCATAACAGGAGAGCGTAACAGCAGGTGGTCCTCAGGAGAAACCCCCTTTAGGCAAGTGTTTCGGCCCTTAACTCCTGACACTCAAAGGGGGGTTGGGCCACATCCGAGTCATGACTCCTGGATGTCCACTGGGTCAGTCGAAAGAGAAACAGAAATATCTAGGGCCCTTTTTCAGGATCCCTGAGACTGGCAGGAGGGAAGAGAACAATGTTTCCTTGTAATGGAGACCTGATTCCAATGCTTGTAATGGAATGGACTGTGTTACTCAAGGACCAGGCAATGGATGATGTCTACTACACACACACATCTAATGTGCACACACCAAAACAGGCACAGTTACTGAATTGCTCATTATGTGTAAAGAAGCCTTTTGTGTACACAACCTGCTAGAAATAACAGCAAAATCTCCCTCAAATTCCACCCTACAGTGTTAACCCTTATGTTACTAATGTTTCTGTTTCAGTTGATTTGTTATTTGAAAATGATAAAGAATTTTGTAAAATAACTGTCACTATTAAGCACTTTAAAGCTGAAAGTTTGTATCATAAAAGCAGGGGTGGTCATGGGCAGGTTGGTAGCAAAATGATTTAAAAAGAAAATGAATTGCACTGACAATAAAGTCTCTGGTATACAAAAAGGCAGGAGGGTCACAGACAGAATGTCTTTGGCCATAGACATGTAGGATTGGTGCTGACTTGGGGGCTAAACATCATGATTAGGAGTTCAAATATAACAACACTCATCATGTTTCTTTTTCACAAAGTTTACAATCACTACAATTTTTTTTTTTGGCTAATTTTAGAAGAGCAGAGACACTCCAATGCTTAATATCTCCCACCCCAATTCCCATAAATCTCTCTCTCTCTCTCTTTTACTCTATTACTTGTTTCAGTCATTTGACTGTGGCCATGCTGGAGCATCACCTTTTTAGTCAAGCAAATCGACCCCAGGACTTATTCTTTGTAAGCCTAGTACTTATTCTATCGGTCCTCTTTGCCGAACCGCTAAGTCACGGGGATGTAAACACACCAGCATCGGTTGTCAAGCGATGTTGGGGGTACAAACACAGACACACAAACATATACACGCACACATACATACATACATATGCATATATACGACGAGCTTCTTTCAGTTTCCGTCTACCAAATCCACTAACAAAGCTTTGATTGGCCCGAGGCTATAGAAGAAGACACTTGCCCAAGGTGCCACGCAGTGGGACTGAACCCGGAACCATGTGGTTCGTAAACAAGCTACTTACCGCACAGCCACTGATATTTTTTAAACATGTAGAAGCATGAGTAATGAAATATTTCAGTTAAATCCTACCTGAGGTCCTGTGTTTTACTCTACCTCCCACACTAAACTACTAAAGCCACTTTAATGGCAAGATTAACACCTGCTTTTAAGTGGAAACTGTTTTAATTAGCGAAAGATTCTAGTCACAAAAGTGAAAATATTGCTCAAAGAAAACCACACACATATAGACTTTATGAGCAATTGTATAGCAGCTACGGTTTGTAGGGAAGGGCAACAGAATTAAACCAACTACAACACACACACAACACAACACAGAATGGTTAACCTACAGAAGCAGTGTTTATATTTAATCCTGACAAACACACACCTCACTTCCATTCATATCTGTAGTAATTGATGACTTGTCTATTCATAACTAATTAATGGTTTCTGATTTAGGTACAAAGTCAGCAATTTCGGGGGGGGGGGGGAGTCGATTACATCAACACCAGTATTTAAGTGGTACTTATTTCATTGACCCTGGAATGACAAAAGGCAAAGTCTACTTTGGTGAAAGTGAATAATGGTTTGTGATTTAGGTAAAGGGAAAGGGGGTAATTTGATATGTTCAACCCCACCCTCCCCGAGTACATGACTGGTACTTTATTGACCTTGAAAGGATGAAAGGCAAAGTTGACCGTGGTGAGATTTGAACTCAAAATGTAAAAATGTCAAGGACATTCATCAGTGATGGTGTTGGTTTCTGGTTAGGTGTCACCTTCGTGGGACAATATCGGAAGGTGGTCAGTGATGATATGTGGTCAATTGGGACCACTATGGACATAGAAGTTGTCATGACTCTGCAAGACCAGAATGAACAGAGGGTGGAATGAGGAAGACCTAAAAACTTGGCATCTAAGAAATACAGCCCAATTGTTACATATACAGAAGCGAAATTGATCCAAGAGTTTTCTGCATGAAAAGTCCCAAAGAACAAAACCAGGAACAAAATATGAAAGAGACACCAGACGCAGCTCTCCGAAACTGCTGCATCTTCATTAACAGGAATCAGCTAGGAAATTCCAAAGCCCCTTCTCCCAGCCATAACCAGTGAAGGCAAGGAGAGCCAACTGCAGCAACCAAAGCCCTTACAGCAGCATCAGCCCATTTACTTATGAGGAAGAGAACCAAAAACAAGTTGAAGGGGATAAGACTAGAAAAAAAGTTTAAAGACCCAATGGAAAAAAAAGAAAAAAAATCAAAAAAGCTGTAAAATGAAATACGAAATGGCTGAGTACCCCTCCTGGAAAAGAGAAACTCTTTTGTTGAGGAGAAATCTATGTCTTATGAAGATCCAATGTTATGTGAGGTGGAACTCACCCTTGAGCTGCACTGAGTGAAATTCACAACTATTTGCAAAAATGATAGATTTCTAATGAAACACTTACACATTATTTCGTTTTCGGATTTGGTTTGCAAGATTCTTTGTGTGAGTTCGTGTGTTGAAGCATATTCTGTTGTGTCTGGGGAGAGTCATTCTCTTTTGGTGCCTTATAATTCAACACACTCACAGGCAAAATTTCCATTTATTTCTTTGTAGAAACACTGCCAGATCAGATTGGGGCCTGGTGCAGCCTCCTATCTTCCCAGACCCCAGTCAAACCGTCCAACACATGCAAGCATGGAAAAGGGACTTTAAACTATTGAAAAGGTTGCAAGACGCAATAAAAATGTTAGAAAAAAAAAAGAAAAAGAAATAAGTGGAAATTTTACCAGTGAGTGTGTTAAATTATAAGGCACCAAAAGAGAATGACTCTCAGCAGACACAACAGAACTTACACATTATATATCCAAGAAATATCCAAAAATGAAACAGAGATTGAGGAGGAAATGGAATTGCATTTTAAAGAGCAGAAAAACAACTGAATAATAGTTCAAATCTGACTTTATGAAATATTTCAATGGTGAAGATGCATGGCCCAGTGATTAGGGTGTTGCACTCATGATCACAAGACTGTAAGTTCAGTTCCCACATTGGGTGGCTTGTTGGGTTCTTGATCAAAATACTTCATTTCATATTGTTTCAATTCCCCTTTCAACCCGGAGGGAATGTTGACCTGCTCACCCAGCCAACAAGGTGGTGTCATTTGAAAGCTAAAATGATCAGCGATGTGTAACAACATCTGATAGTCTGTTCAGTCATGTGATCGCGTTATATTCCAATGATCTAGAAGACTGTGATCCCCTTCCTTGTCCAATGTAACACAAGAACTCTTCAGGGAAGGTTTTGGAATTATTTCCAACCTTGAAAGAATATCACAAGTGTTGTCAAGGAAACATGTATCCCAATTAGTGGAAGAAGATGCTGTTTAAATTTTATATATATTTCCTTTTAATCGTGTTTTATATTCAATTGTGTTTTATAAAATCTCTAATTCCTCCAATTATATACCGTGTGGTTTTCACCCCGCCCTTCTTCTTTGTATATGTTCTCTATCTCACCCCACGTCTATCTAAGACGTATCTCCCTGTTATAAAGTCACCTTGCTTTTTCCAGCATCTCTTCAAGCCCTTATGGCTAACGCAGACTTATTATTTCATAATGTAACTGGTACTGCAAGTTAATCGCAAGCAAGGGTCACTGTCATATAAGCTATGTCCTCGGTTTCCAATCTTATGTGGAAAACATTCCTGGCCAAAAGGTAAAAACTACCTTGCTTGGAAACAGGTAAGGGTAGACAACAGGAAGAGCATCCAGCCAAAGAAAATACACAACAAATTTTGTTCAACCCAAGCAAGCATGGAAAAGCAGACATTAAAATGATGATAAAATATATCATCATCATCATCCTCATCAATGCACCATTGAGCTGAGTGTGTTATGAAGACATTGCTATTGTTCTCCTGTGACATACACAACAGCAATTAGCATATTTTGCATTCAAATCTGGTGGAATGTCTTAAAAATAGATATGTGAGTCATTGTACAAGAGTGTGTGTGTGTGTGTGTGTGCATCTGTCTGGTTCTCTGTTGGTGATGATAAAGAATGTTCCAGTTGATGTGATCAATGGAACTACCTGCACGTGAAATTAATGTGCAAATGGCCGAGTACTCCACAGACATGCATACTTTTAGCGTAGTTCTTAGGGAGATTCAACATGACATAATGTGACAAGGCTGCCCCCCCCCCCACACTCTGAATTACAGGTACAACTCACCTTTGCCAGCTGAGTGGACTGGAACAATGTGAAAATGTTGCATTTATGGACACAATGCACAGCTGTGAATTAAACTCACGACCTTGCAATCATGAGC
>NC_068990.1:29557338-29560087 GCF_001194135.2 Octopus bimaculoides | reverse complement strand
TATATATGGAAGAATGTACGAAAAAAAACAACAGATGAGGACAGGTGGTGTAAATATATACATACACACACATATATATATACTAGCAGCTAAGCCCGGTTTCACCCAGTCTGTTTGGATGATGTGGCTGTGACCGTTTTTGGTTAGGCATAATCTATAACAGCGTTTTTCAATCTTACCATTTCGGGTCCCCTGTTTTGATTGGAGCCTCCAGCTGTATGAAAATTTCCTGCCCCCACCACCACCACTTGTCAGAAAATAGCTTCAGGAGTAGTGAAGAAAGAATTTGTACATAATCTGTTCCTGAGCGCTATTCTATTGGACCTCTGTCTATTCACATCTTTTAAGGTACAAACACATACATAGAAAATGTGAGGTCATGGTAGAAAATTTTTACAATAGTTGATTTATGGAAAAGATTATGTTAACTTTTTGAAATGCAAATATGTGAATGAAAATTAAATCAGAACTCTACATGGTAGCTAGACCTGGTAGAAATAGCAGCCAAATCTCCCTCAAAACACCCAACTGTTTAATCCAACAATTCTGCCTATTATGTAGTTTGAATGAGAAACTGTAACTAAAGATGAAGATTATTAGCCCCACAAAGAGGTGAAAGAAGAGAGATAGCATAGCGAAAGTTTTGGCTGACTGTCATCCTGTACTCCCCTTGTTGCTAGCGAAATGGTATATGTCGGCTGTGTGAGCAACTGGTTGTTTTAATGGCGGAAGAATCAGGTGAATTTCATTGGAAAAAGTTTTAATCGATTTTCTTGGTAACTATGGGAGCTAGGAAAAAAGTACAAACCACATTCCAATCTATGCACATGTCTCCACATGTGTGCCATTTTTCATGTAAATCCACCCAGCCATTTGGCTGTCAACATCAAGACAAGAAAGAATACAACGATCGCCCATGTCCAATTTATATTATAGAAACACAAACACACACATATATATATATCGTTCGTCATATATATATATAGTATTAGGTGTGAAATCTATTATTTGTCACGCATCTATGACCTCATTATTGTCACTCAAGAACAAATAAGAATAACAATAAACATCCGATAGATGTACAAGACTTTGACATCTAACAATATAAATGGCAATGTTTCTAAACAAAAGAATAAAAGAATATATATATATGTATCGGGTCCATCTGTATCACGTCAGGCTGGAGATGGGAACGATGACTTCCCTTTGCAAATACTGATAGGGCACAGATAGTGTGTCAATAGCCAGCTGGAGAAGAAGTCCTCCTGGGGCTACAAGCTACAGTAGCATTGACCCTTAAGGGTTAGCCACATTTAGGTGGCAAATATACTTCATGAGGACGTGCAGCTACTTTTTATAACTTGCTCAGAGATTTATTATATACCAGCAGAGACACCTAGTGTTGCCCATGTTACATGCAGATGAAGAATTAGATTTTTTTGTAATATTTTCTGTAATGAACTGGATTCGAATTTCATCAAAATTGCAGATGAGGGTTCTTTCCCTCTTTACACACCCTAAAAAAATTCTAATCATGACACATGTATCCCATACTACTGATCTTTATGTGCAGATTCCAAAATTCCAGTCTTATGGAACCTGTTAAAAGGATTTTGCTCCTGAAAAATGGAGGTCATGGAGCTCTAAAATGTGGGAGTTAAGGCCTCTATTGGGGGGGGTGGGTGTCTTAATGTCGACCAGAGAAGTTGAACTGTTGAGAATCTTTTTAACTTGAGTCTTATATGTATTGTTCGAATTTCTTTGAAATAAGAAATATATGCATGTTCACTGGGTTTGTAAAAGAGAGCAAAGCTACAGGAAACCAAAAGACGAATGATCACAAGCAGTCAGCTACCCTACCATAGTCATTACTACTCCCCAATGTAGGATTCCTCACCATACAGGTGACAGGCACAGAAATAAGATGCATTACGGATCTATAGCAATTGGAAGGGCATGACCCAACTGAAATAAACATTAACAACTGTGTGACGTGAGGGCTAAGAGGAAATGAATGTGTCACCTCTGGAGTTTGCAACTGACCACTATACTGATAGGTAACTGGACAGAATAAATTTACCATCTATAAATGTCTTTCAATAACCAGTCACTCATCTGGGAAGGCCTTGAAATCAATTTTACCATCGGGGGACTATGTGTGACCCAGTGATAATAAAAAGACTGAAAGGAGGTCTGCAAGCAAATAACTTTACTCAACACTTTGCAACTGAATCAGTGGAAGCAAAGATGCCTCTCATTTACTTGACAATTTATGCAGCACATAGCAGAAATCATAATGTAAGTATATCTCAAAGCAAACTCTTACACTGTTGCACCATTGAATTACAAATAACGCTCATCTTTTATGCTTGGGTGACCCTATAGCTTCCAAGAGTACAGCTGTATTCATCTTTGCTTAGATAAAATGACTGAATTGTGGGTGTTAAGTCCTCATGAAGGGGTCTTTCTAACTTCTAAGAAGATGAAATTTTAGAAATATTACTTCATTTGTGTCTAATATCTATGGTTAAAATTTCATCAACAGCAAAAATATATGAATTTTCATGGGGGTTATGGCCCTTATGTATAGAATATAATTTCCAAATTTCATAAAGATCCATTCAGTACTTTTAACCTAGTTTTGGATCATAAAAAATGACTAAAATTTGGGAGTTAAGGCCCCCATTAGGGGGTCTTAGAATCCTCATGAGAAGTGGAATATTTCTTGATGTGTGTCAATTACCCATGG
>NC_068990.1:29554893-29556991 GCF_001194135.2 Octopus bimaculoides | reverse complement strand
TATATATATATATATATATATATATATATATATATATATACACACACACACACACACACACACACACAAAAAGATAGATTGATAGATACAACTGAGTGGGCAAGAAAAAATATGAGACACTGCCTAGTGCTTTTTTTTTATTTTGATAAGCCTGGTACTTATTCTATCAGTTTCTTCTTGTCAAACCAGTAAGTTATGGGGATGCAAATAAATGAACAGCAGTTGTGAAGCAGTGATGAGGGAGAAACACAGAGACAAAGACACACACACATACACTTACATATATATACATACATATACTATTTTACTTGTTTCAGTCATTGAGTCTCTTGAGAGCAATAGGAAGAGTTAAACCCAGCACTGCAAGTCAACAAAGCACTTGTCTTAAAGTAGGCCCACAACACAGAACGATGGCTCATAAATTTGATTAGAAACACACTTCAGAGGAAACAAATGTCAATGCCCCTTGACTGGCTCCGATGCCAGTGCCCCCTGACTGGCTCTCCATGTAAAAAGCACCATCCGAACGTGGTCAATGCCAGTGCTGCCTGACTGGCTCCTGTGCTGGTGGCATGTAAAAAGCACCCACTACACTCTCAGAGTGGTTGGTGTTAGGAAGGGCATCCAGCTGTAGAAACATTGCCAGACCAGATTGGAGCCTGGTGCAGCCTCCTGGCTTTTCAGACTTTTGTCAAACCGTCCAACCCATGCTAGCATGGAAAATGGACGTTAAACAACGATGATGATGATGATGGAAGTCAAAGAATGTATTAAACAACAACAAATATAAGCTGAATATTTTGCTTATAAATAATTTAAACTACAAAAATATGAGATATTTCTTCAAGTAAGTAAATAGTTATCAAGACTGTATTCCATATTTTAAATAGAATTATATTATTTTCGTGGCTCAGCCTGCTGCATCTTGCAAAACATCGTTTTTGGAAACCAATGTGTCAGAAGCGGTAAGTTCTTTCTACAATAAGGTACCACATTTGGCACAGGCGTGGCTATGTGGATAGGAAGTTTGCTTTCCAAGCACAAGGTTTTGGATTCAGTCTCACAACATAGCACCCTGGGCCGACAAAAGCCTTATGAGTAGAGTTGAAGAGGGAAACTAAAAGCCCAACATGTGTGAGTATATATATGTGTGTGTGTCTGTAAAAAGCAGCTATGCTGGGGCCATGCAAAAAGGTCCAGTACACTCTGCAAAGTGGTTGGTATTAGGAAGGGCATTCAGCTGTAGAAACCATGCCTGGAGCCCAGTGCAGCCCTCTGGCTTGTCAGCACCTGTCAAACAGATGATGATGATGATGTGTGTGTGTCCCTGTGTCCATCCTCTTGAAGTGACATTGTGTGGTAACTAAAACAGAATATCACCATCATAAAAAGCAGTGTCATTCGTTTCAAGCTTCTGTGGGAAAATATGTCTGGCAAAGGGGGGAATATTCCATTGCTTGGAAACAGTTGAGAGTTGGTGACAGGAAGGGCATCTGGCCATAGAAAACCTACCTCAAATGAACCTCATCTGACCCAGACTAGCATGAAAAAGTGCATGTTAAAATGCTGTCGACTGGGACATTTTTCAGTTTTGAATATTAGCTACAATCACATTTCACTGCCAACTGTAAGACATAAACTATTGATACATCAATTGGTCATGTGACAACCTAGCCAATCCATTATCCATGCTTTAACAAAATACTGCTTCTAATTTAGGGCAGCACCAGTGAATTTGAGGGGATAGTTGATGCCATCAACCCCAGCAGGATGTGATCTCAGAATGTAAAACACCAGAAGAAATACTGAAAGGCATTTCTTCCAATGCTAACGGTTTTGTTAGGGTGCCACCCTGAGCTTCCACAAAATATTGAAAGTATAAAAAACACAAAAAAAACCCATTTATCCCCACCCCACGAAAGTGTATGGTGGATATTGTAAAACAAAGCTTTAAATAATTTACACAAAAGTTTTAAAGCATAATTAAAGAGAAAATGCAGCCAAAAGGTCAAGATGAACATGAAAAACAGTCAAAACATCAATAAATCGTAACATTTCTGCCCTTTGTCCTAATAAAATATATCATCAGTGACTGGGG
>NC_068990.1:29552944-29554883 GCF_001194135.2 Octopus bimaculoides | reverse complement strand
CTAAGCTAACATTTTCAACATTATGTAGCAAACCATCTCAAAAACTAATTATCTTCATAAACTCAAGACTTACGTAATCTTATTGCTAGTTTCTGTCAGTAGCAGACACAAATAATAATAATAATAGTAATAATAATAATAATAATAATCTTTTCTACTAGAGGCACAAGGCCTGAAATTTTGGGGGAGGGGGGCAGTCGATTAGATCGACCCAAGTACGCAACTGGTACTTAATTTATTGGCCCTGAAAGGATGAAAGGCGAAGTTGACCTCGTCGGAATTTGAACTCAGAATGTAAAGACATGAAATACTGCTAAACATTTTGCCCGGCTAATGATTCTGCCAGCTTGCCAACTTAATAACAACAACGATAATAATAATAATAATAATAATAATAATAATAATAATCCTTTCTACTATAGGCACAAGGCCTGAAAATTGGGGGCAGGAGGATAGTTAATTACATCGACCCCAATGCATAACTGGTACTTAATTTATCGACCGTCATAGGATGAAAGGCAAAGTCGATCTCAGCAGAATTTGAACTCAGAACGTAAAGACAGACAAAATACCTCTAAGCATTTTGCTGACAGGTTAATTCTGCCAGCTTGAAACCTTAATAATAATAATAATAATAATAATAATAATGGTTTCAAATTTTGGCACAAGGTCAGCAAGCTCAGGGGGAGGTGAAGATAAGTGGATTACCTCAACACCAGTGGTCAACTGGTACTTATTTTATCGACCCTGAAAGGACGAATGGCAAAGCTGACTGACAGAATTTGAACTCAAAATGTAAGACGGACAACATGCCACTAAGCATTTTGCCAGGTGTGCTAATGATTCTGCCAGTTCACTGCCCTAATAACAATAATAATGATGATGATGATGATAATAATAATAATTATAATAAATGCCCTGATGCAGTATCAGGTAGTGAATCTTATGGCTTCTGATCTTAACTGATTGGAAGTGTTCTGTCTTGGCATAAAAAGTGGGCTACAGCAAATATTCTGCTTAATACCACAGATTTGCTTGTCAGTTGTTTGACCTTAACCAGTTGAGCATGACCCTTGGCAGCTGACAATATGTGCATCTCTGAATACTCAACCTGAAGGAAATTCTAACTGGGCCCCACCGGCAAGGTCATGTGCTGTTAATTTTGATATGAGATAACCATGTTGTGCATATATCGTTGTGATGCATGTACCTGGTGTACCCTTATCAGATGGGTATACTGGGCTTCGTATATTTGTACCCCAGTGTTACTTTGATGGCATGCACTGCTCTCTCAATTAATAATAATAATCCTTTCTACTATAGGTGCAGGGCCTGAAATTTTGTGGGGACACACGTACACATATGTACACAAAGAGCTCTTTTTAGTTTCCCTTATTAAATCCATTTGCAAAGCTTTTGTCAGCCTGGGGTTTGTCCAAGAGGCCATGCAATAGAACAGAGTCCAAAATGGTGTGGCTGGGATGCAGACTGCTTAACCACACTGCCACCTCTCTCTGTCTCTCTCCCCTCCCTCTCTCTCCCCCTCTCCCTCTATATATATACACACACACATACACACACACACACACACACACGGAATGATCACAAGTGAAATGCTTTTATCACATGTCAGCTGTATCAAATCTGTAGTCAGGTTAAACAACAACAAAACCAAAAGTGCTCGACTATGTATAGGAAAATCATTACCCAGCACAAATTGAACATCGATGTGTGCATAGGTCAGACAGAATTTGTTGAGGCAGATTTCCTGTCACCAACCCTCACCTGTTCCCAAGCAAAGTAATATTTCCTCAGAAATAAATGACATCACTTGTACGATGGTGATGCTTGTTGAGAGCCATCATGTGATGTCAAGACAAGGTTACATACACACATACCAATATATATATATATATATATATATATATATATATATATA
>NC_068990.1:29549529-29552450 GCF_001194135.2 Octopus bimaculoides | reverse complement strand
CTGACGAAACCAGAGAGAAAAAAAGTACCCAACCATCTTAATAAAAAAAACAAAAAAAACACGATTGAAACGTCGCTGATCTTAAATCTGCTTAATCAGGTCAGATATGGATGTAACCAACAGCAACCACCTGATCCGACGGTATTTTAAAAGATTTTGAAATTTTATTTCGTTTTTGTCTCGTTCATCTGGGATGACAGAATTAGGAAAACGAAAACTGACGCCTCCCTCCCACGTCCAAAATTCGGGCGGAGTTATAACAGAGAAAAAAAACAACAAAAAACAAAAAAAAAACACAAGAAACGAAAACGAAGATATAGTTTTCCAAGAAGTTATGCGAAATGAAAGGAATATTACCAACGTCTACCGAAATATTTCGTCAATCAAGTTTAATGAGAACAGGCAAAGCTTATCGAGAGATAATTATACGTTGTAAACCGGAACACAAAGTTTAAGATAGTAACTGAGACAAGATGTTCATCCACGCCAACAACATATAAAGATATATCAGTTTTCGAAATCACCATTATACACCCTAATCACATCACACACACACATGCGTAAATTTTTAAGTGCTTCTTTAAATAGTTTCACATAACACCGAGTTTTTGTGGTTGTATGCGCGCGCGCAATTACAAATACACACACACACACGTACATATATACACTAAAAGCTGATTTCTAGTTGTCAAGAAATATTCTGAAGTAATTAAGAACATTTAAATTAAATCAATCACCACGAAATATAATCGTATTGAACACTGTTTAATATTAATGTCCTTTCTCTTCATAAACACAGTGTGTGTGTGTGTGTATATACACACACTTAAATCTATGCACAAACACACGCTGGATTTTGCGTGTATAAACATGTACACAACAATACCATATACGTGCATGTGTAATACATAAGTATATTCCATAGGTACACACGTTTATTATGAATCCCCACGCATACCTCAAATCTGTCGCCGATCATTCGGGGGTGGATCCGCGGCCACATTGTACAACTGCCACACTGCTCCACCCCTTCGCACCAAGCACTTCCTTTAAATAACGCGGTCAATCATAAACTTTTCGTACAAACAACGATCACATTTATCTTATTTGTCTGTCTCCAGCAGATACCCCCATCGATTCCAAAAAGCATTTACCAGCATGTACGTACCGCACACACACACACACAATACATTTACAAGAATAGCAGTGACAGCGACTTCGAAGTTTCGGCCTGCTAGCCTTCATCAGACTATGGATGGATGGATAGATAGATGATCGAACATGGCCTTAGTCGCTATGGCGAAAACGAAGAACTAAAGTGTATGTGTGTGTGTGTGTGTATACACATACACACAGTTATATATGGAACACCCTCCCATGTCAGATCAGTTTCTTAAATTAGGTCAAAGCAAAAAAAAGAAAAACACAGATTCCTACTGACAAGTCATAATTTTTTCCTCCCTCTCTCTCAAGAAACTGGAGGACTGAATTATTTTCACAGAAAAATAAATAGGAAAAGCAATCAAAGAGGGACGAGAGAAAGATATTACCTAAAATAATGGTGTGCAGTTCATACTCTTTATTTCATTCATAGATATTTAAACTAAATATTAAGAGCTGAATGTCGCCTCCTAACTTTGTGGAGATTAAGTTTCCTAGTCTGTGAAGGGTGTGGATAGCAATTTAGGATATGCTTTTTTTTTTTTTTTTTTTTTTTTTTTTTTTTTTTTTCTAAATTCAGGCTTTAATTTCCGCAGTTATTCTAATGTATATACAAATAATTGCAGAATAATTCCATATAAAACAAGACACCTTCAAGGTAGTCGTTAGGCCTGCCAGAGACAGCAGTCTCAAAAATAATAGGACACATTAAGTAATGTAGTCTCTGGTATAGAAGAAAAAACACAAAAAACGGAGTGGTCACATATGAGGCGTCGTTTGAGCATAAATTTGCTCGATCACGGTTGATGGAGTTAAATAACAAACACAGGCGTCATACAAACCGACAAGAGAATCTCAACAAAGGACATCAAACTGATAGCAAACAAGTATCTTCTAAATTATACGCCCACAGACTCGAGATTGGAAGGACACATTTGACAATGAAGTCCTTTGATTACGGTTTCGATTCTCATTTAGAATCACTTCACAGGGGGGAGGGTTGAAAAAACAAAGCTATGAACACCTGAAAGCTCTGATTTCTTAATTTACGTATCTACTGTTATTTCACGCAGTAAGGATCTTATTATTAATGTAGAATACAGGCTGTGGACTTCAACATGGAAACTAATATAAATAAAAGGGGCAGAAGTAAAGAATATGTACGCCACCCGTTTTCGGCGTAACCAAAATCCTAGACACCGGGTTTACGTATTCTCTACTTTCGCCGATAAATGTGTGAGATGTAAAATATATTTTGTGTAGACCACGTTATTAAAACTCGAATTTACTGCGCGCATGTCGTACATATCAAGAAAACTGTGTTGACCCGACAAACACCAGATACCGCCCCCTAACAAAGATACAAGTATGAGTGTTTATACATATATGTGCGTTTGCGTAACACATACAGGTGGGGGTAATTTGAGTGTTAATGCCGAACCACGGTGCCATAGTTCTACAGACTATGGTCATTTATGTTCTTCAGTAGAGGCTAAATATAGCTGTATATCTATAACTACATACACTTATCGCTACACACACCTCTATCTATCTACGCGTGCATATTTCCACGAACTGTGATGAAAATCTTCACCAAAAGGCCAATCGGATAAGAATGGTCACTGAAAAAGTAATAACATTGGTGGTGCCCCAGCAAGGCTTCAGCTTTAGGGCTGAAACGCATAAAAGAACGTTACAGTTACGGGGGAAATACAAAAAAATCCGTCACTCCCATATATATATATATATATATATATATA
>NC_068990.1:29548869-29549519 GCF_001194135.2 Octopus bimaculoides | reverse complement strand
TATATATATATATATATATATATATATATGTATGCGAATAATGATATATGTCTGGTTAAACCCGGTTCCGTTAGCTCTGCAGCCATTGTCAGTCAATCCGAAGTCGATAAAGATGAATGAGACTTGTTTTTAAAATGACAACAAATTAAAAATATTTAATTAAAATATATTCACTAAATCCGTAATTAACGGAATGATTATTCTCTCTCTCTCTACACATATATTTAATTACTTACATAAATACTATTATTATTATTTTCTTTTATAGTAACCTTTAGCAGAGTTGTTACAACAGACAACAGGTTTTATAGAACAAGAACATCAACTATTTAAATGCTGGTAAATCCAATTGCAGAATAATATGTAATCCTGGTTTTTAACCAGAACACACACACCCTAATATGGATTCCTAAACAATTCTAATGTCTCTACAACACACATTATATATACATACATATATATATATAAATATATATATATATATATATATATATATACATCGTAATAGTTGGTCTAAAACGGAGTAAAGCTAAAACAAGATTCCTGGTTCAACAAGGATTGTCAACTCTTTTACTGAGGCTCAAATCCACCCTTTTTCTTCTTTTTTTGATTCTTTAGTAATCAAGAGCGATTCGTAGATATGTTAAACT
>NC_068990.1:29547942-29548838 GCF_001194135.2 Octopus bimaculoides | reverse complement strand
CCCCCCATGTAACTGATTCTTTTATATGTATGGCTCTGCTTACGTTGATTGTGAAAGGATGACAATAAAAGTGAAAAACTTGGGGCGGGATTTGAACGCAGAAAGAATCCAGGGAAGCAAAACGTAGATAAACTAAATGTATAATATTTTGTTTCTGTTGTCTATGGTTTGTGCCAATTACAACATTATTGCCATTATTCAACATTATGTTTATTTATATCATCCGTAATTCTTAATCATTCAAAGAGTAATTAAAATCGCAAAGTGGTGTCGTTTCGGAGTTAATTAAATTAATACTCACCCTCATTCGGACTTCGTAATCGGTGTATCGCTTTTTGCCTAGTCCATGTGTTTGTGGATTGCAAACGTCTATTTCTAGGAAATTGGCCGGAGGTGAATAGGCATCTTCTAAAGTTTGTTTTTTCGGTTGAATGCGAGCAGTTGCCGTATTCATCCTGACTCTTTCTGCCCCGACCGCTTGCCTTCTGACGTAATCACTTTCTGACAACTCAAGGCCCGTAACTCATCACTTCTTTCTACGTCTTGTGTCAGGTCGAATCAATGACGCCATGCTCCCACCTCTCTATATATACACATTAGAGCCCCAACTGTCTTATGATTTCTTTCTTCGTGATAGTCTGAATGATAACAATTTTTTAAAATAAATTTTGTAGAAATTCACTTTCGTATGCGTAGATTATGATTATGTTGATAAGATGAAAAATAAAGTTATTTTTTAGGAGTCCCAGATCATTCGCTCCTCTCTTCCGACTTTGTTTCCTCATAACTTTCTTTAATGTAAGAGTCCCAGATCATTCTCTCCACTTTTTAGGAGTCCCAGATCATTCTCTCCACTTTTTAGGAGTCCCAGATCATTCTCTCCTCTTTTTAGGAGT
>NC_068990.1:29538657-29543048 GCF_001194135.2 Octopus bimaculoides | reverse complement strand
TTTTTAGGAGTCCCAGATCATTCGCTCCTCTCTTCCGACTTTGTTTCCTCATAACTTTCTTTAATGTACACGTTTTAAAAAAATATTTTGCAGAAATACGTTTTTTAGGGTGTAGAATACGATTATGTTGATAACATTAAAAAAATCTTTTTTGAAGGAGTTTCAGAACGTTCCCCTCCCTCCGATTTTGTTTCCTCATGACTTTAAAATGCATATTTTTTAGTGACATTTCACACAAATACGTTTCTGAAATTGTGGATTACGTAAAGCTGATGTTTGAAACATAATTCTTAAGGAAGAAATAAAAAACGCCAAAGTTACAGGAATTGGTAACAAAGTCGGGAGAGAGGAGTTAAAGAACGACCTATAAGATATCAATCTACATTTTTTCTAATCATAATCTACACTCTTCAAAATTTCATCGAAAAATGTACATATTTCAGAAAATTAAAAAAGAAACCAAGTCAGTGGGGGGGGGGGGACCATTCTGGAGTTATGCCGATTACTCACTTAATACATGGTTTGAACTGCTAGAAACAATAGTCCAGACATCTTTTAAGTCAGTGTCTGGTGTCTTTCATTAAAAGAACAAAGGATACACGCGATAATCCGGGTTTAGATATATATACTGTGTATAAATAAACAGAGACGATTTAATCACGATTTGACCATCTTTTATTATAATCTGGATGAGTACTGACCTGAGACGTGTCTTCCATGTGGTTGCTTGACTAGCTAGAAATACCAGCTAAAATCTTAACCAGGTAGGAATACCAACTCTAATTTAAACCAACCGTTTTAATAGTAATACTGTTTCAAACTTTGGCACAAGGCCAGTAGCTTTTAGAGGCAGAGTGAATGGATTCTTCGAACCAGTACTTGGACTAGTACTTTATTTTATCGACCCCAAAAGGATAAACGGTAAAGTTGACCTCGGCAGGATTTGAACCTAGAACGTAAAAGACTGCAAGAAATACACTGCAAGCATTTCTTCCCACGCTCTAACGATTCTGTCAGTTCAATAATAATAATCGAACAGATCAGGTAGTCCAAGAAACACCACGGAAAGACAAGATGATCACGTCTATGACCCAAGGTTTGCTCAACGACGGTCGACCTAGAGCTAAACAGCAGCACTCAACTCCAGTCGACGGTAGTGACGGGATGAGGCTCTGTGTGGTTGCTCGATCTGTGAGAAATAACAGCCAAATTGTAACCTCTACTGTCTTAAAAAAAGTGTAAGGACACACAGAATAACGTAGTCCCAGGTACACTGTGTCCGAGTAAAAATGCTGGAAAGCTGTTTTTGATCATGGTTTTCTTAGAAGCTAAACGAATCATATTGAATTCTAATTTAAGCACAAGGCCAGCAAGTCTAGGTGGGGGAGTGGGTAAGTCGATTACACCGATTCCAGTAATCAACTGGTACATATTTTATTGCTCCCGAATAGAATGAAAGGCAAAGTCGACCTCGGCAGAATTTGAAATCAGAACATATAAAGACGAACCAACTGCCGCTAAACATTTTGCCCGTCGTGTTAACGATTCTTTTCTACACTAGGCACAAGGCCCGACATTTTTTGGGGAGGGGGCCAATCGATTAGATTGTCCCCAGTATGCAACTGGTACTTAATTTACCAACCCCGAAAGGATGAAAGGCAAAGTCGACTTCGGCAGAATATGAACTCAGAACATAAAGACAGATGAAATACTGCTAAGCATTTCGCCCAGCGTGCTAACATTTCTGCCATCTCGCCGCCTTACGAACATCCTATGAACATGTTTCTTGCATTTTATAACCTTTTCTTTATCATTTATTTATTCTGGCTCCGTTTGTCTCTTATTTTTATGACTCAATGAAAATCTATTTACTGAGGAGTGGTGGTCTGTAGAGTGGTGGTCCGTAGAGTGGTGGTCATTGGCCACGTTTTCTTGCATTCTCGTTCAAAACGTATATGTTGCGGAAGTATACTTGGTCTATGTATTTTGTTTGCTAGGTTCTTGATGTGAATTCGTGTGTTGAAACAAGTCTTGTGTCTTGGGAGGGCCATTACACCGATACTAATAAACACACACACACTGGTTGACTAACAAACGACTGATTAATTGCTTAACACAATCGATTAATAACCAACCAAACAATCGAATAGTAAGTAGGTTAGATATTTAAGCAATTAACTAACAATAAAGAAGTGATAATAAACCAGTGCGTGTATCATTATTGTTGGTGTAACGACCCTCCCAAGACAGCAAGATTTAGAAGTATACTTTTGCAGTTATGGGTAATATCAAGAAATATGGCCATGCATTCAATAATCATAATTTAGCTGTTATCAAATTTTTTGGAGCTTATGCAAAACGATGGAATACCAACTTTTCAATAGAAAAAATATTTATTACCGTTAAATAAAACAATATGCAAAATGTAAAAAGTAACATTTACAAAAAGTTGAAAAATTTACTCTCACCGTGAATTTCAAACACACACACACACACACACATTCTCTTTCCTCTAGCTATGAATTTTTCTTCTTTGCTTCCTTTCTTTTTTTCTTTCTTTCTCTCCCTTTTCTTCCTCCTTCCCTCTTTCTATCTTTCTTTCTCTCTCTCTCTCCCTCTTTCTTTCTTTCTCTCTGTCGCTTTCTTTTACCCGTTGTGCGCCACCAAGCCTCGTATGTGCGCTCATCTTGCACCTCTTATGTTAACACTCTCTGTATCTCGTTTCTACTCTTTCTCTCTCTCTCTCTTTCTTTGATGTAAAGTGTAATTTCAGAATCCATTCATCCAGCCAGCCATCATTTACATCGTCTGTCATGCCGCTGAGGGCGACTTCTGCTTTTCATTCCTTCCGCTGTCGATAAAATAAATACCAGTTGAACCCTGGAGGTCGATGTAATCGACTAGACCCTATCTTCCCTAAAATCGCTGTTATTTTATTTATTTACGTTTTATTTTGAGATTAACTTAACATGTGAGAGTATTTGGCCCACGATCGTAAGGTTGTGAGTTCGTTTCCCGGTGGTGGCACTTCGTCCAGCTAAAGGTTCTTGAAGGCGATACACCAGCATGGCCGCAGTCTAATGACTGAAACAAGTAAAAGATAAAAAGCAGATAAATATACGATACATATTACAGTACAAAACTACATTAAAAGTCCAATCCCAAAACCGGGAGTAAAAGAGGAAGAAAGAAAAAGAAAGAGAAGCGGAAAGGAAAAAAGGAAAACTAAAAAGAAAGAGAAAAAAACACCAATGGAGATGCACGTCACAAAGTTGAACGGAACCTGCTGAAGCAAGCCAACATGCTTGCGGTATTACCGCGAGCGAAGGTGGGGCTAAGGTGTTAGAACAGCCAAGCACCCTCGCGGACATCACCTGACACCTTGGTTGGGCGAGGCGCCACCGATGACAAGAACTTCGTTGTTAGCGGACCATCCACTCCAAATGTCTTAAATGCTACAGGTAACTATTTCTTCAGCCTGTAGCAATACTTAAGGATTTTATTCCATTCAACCACAGAAGCAAAGATCCTCCCATTTACTGCAGCATCCAGGATGTGGAAAGGAACAAAGGAGTCGCAGACTGTGGCATGCTAGATGAAGCACCTACCTCTTACCCAGGGGACAAAGGGCAGGAGATGGAGGAGAAAGAACGGTCCGAAATACTCCCCAAAAATGATTTTTCTAAATTTTGTCGACGTAAATATAATCTACACATTCGAAAACGTATCTGAGCGAAGTTTCAGTAAAAAATATAAACTTTTTGGAAAGTTATGGGAAAACGAAGCGAGAGGTGAGGCATCAATATGTAGTTATGTCTTTGTATTTAGGCGAGATTTCCATTTAATAGAACAGGGTGCGGTAGACCCCCCCCCATTTTAGAGGGCAATTGATGTGGCGATAATGAGCTTAAACAGATGGTGATGGTGTTTTCAGGTAGATAATATTTTACTAGTTAAGCGGTGAACTGGCAGAAACGTTAGCACGTCGGTCGAACTGCTTAGCGGTATAACGTCTCTGTGAATTATTGTGAATATTGTGTTACTTTGTGAAAACTGTCTCGGTGAATAATTGTAATTTTTGTGGAATTATTACGGTTGTATTTCACGTGAGCTGCTGCATTTTCCCCAGCCATGGCAAGTGGTAGTGTCTCCAGTATGGAGAGCTACGCCAAGGCCACTGCGGTGAGGAAGCCAGTGCCGCTGGAAACCAAGTTAATCAAGTTGGATATGGAGGAGGTGACCAGAAGCAGGAATTTGATAGAAGTTGAGGGAAACTCGTACAAATTGTGTCCCCCAAAAGAGACTAAAGAAAATAAGATTCTGAGGACAGTAGTGTATCGTACACAGGCTGTCGAAACCGGTAAAATTGAAATGGTGACGGAAGAAGAAAT
>NC_068990.1:29527205-29537962 GCF_001194135.2 Octopus bimaculoides | reverse complement strand
TGTTAAGGACGGATGTAACAATGATTAATGGAAGAAAGGTAACGCGAGTGTTTGGATTTTTTGAGTTACAAAACCGTTAAAATGTTTACATGACGTTGAACGTAAAAGTGAAAAACTGGATAAATGTAACCATCCGACTTCGGGGATCGAGTGGACATTGCGCCTCATTTTTTTCATTCTTGCATATTATCATTTTATTTTAATTACCCCGATTTTATGTTTGCGTTTTGTACTGTCTTTATGTTTTGTGGTGTCTTAAAAAAATTCGGATCTTTTTGGTTTGACAGGCAACACTTGTTTTCTTAACGAAACACTTTCAAACTTGGGATACTGGTAGAATGTGTCATATAAAACATCTTTTTATCTTAGCCTTCTTAACAAAAATTACTTCTTAATAAAGTTAAAGTTGTCGTCTTTCTGTAATTTCAACCAATCACTGACGTCTATTCAGTTGAATACAGTTAGTGCTGTTCGGTGTCAAGTGTGTTATTCCCTGTTTAATTATATCATTATTCCCTAGTAAGGTTTTAGGGTTCGGGTTTTAGGGTTGGGGTTATGGTTATGAGTTATAGGGTTAGGGTTAAGGTTATGGCAAAAATAATCATAACCCTAACCGTAATCCTAAAACTAACCCTAACTCTAAGACCCGAACCCTAACCCTAAAACCCTAAAGCTAAAACTAGTACAAACGCACGAACGATGTCATAAATAACAGTGACAAACGAAATATATACCGCTGATAGTTGTTGTTGACAACGGATAGTTTTTGTTGACAAACAACGGCACTAATTTTATTCAAGGGAAAAAATCCCCTGACACCGTTGTTTACATTCCACGGCGTAGTCAGTGATTAGTTGAAATTACCGAAATACGACAATTTTTTACATGAAATAACTTCGAATACAAAATTTTTTATCTGTTCTGTAACACAAAATATACAAGTATTCGAAGTTTGAAAGTGTTTCGGTACCAAAAACACTACATAAAAAAATCGGAGTTTTTCTGCCGCACCTGGAATATTAGCAACTTGAATAATCTTAAAATATTCTAATCAGCCAGCAGAGGAATTTCCAAACTTTATTATTTTTGCTTTCTTTTTTCTTACTCTTAGTTTTAAGGAATCACACGCACGCAATACAAAACATATATCAATACCATGCATACATACACACACACATACCAAACACACACACACACACACACACAGAGTCACTAAGAAAAAGCCTCTACTGGTTTTTCTACCAGCTAGAAATAGCAGCCAAAGTTCCCTCGGATCACATCCTATTCTGTTTTAACAAAAATATGTTGCTTGAGAAACTGTTAAAAATATAGGATGGTCACGTTTGGAATGCTTTAGATCATTGGTCTGTTCATTATTTACATTTGACGGATATTTGTCCTGATCTTGTTTGTTGTTAACACAACATTTCAGCTGATATAACCCTCCAGCCTTCTGTTACCATCTTTAAAACGATGAGGGATTTTGTCTTCGTTCTTGATTGACTGAAAGAAGGCATCAGCTATATAAGGATGAAGCTCTCAGCTGCTTTGTTAGAACCATGGATCATTGTTACCGGAAATCTAAACATTGCTTTCATGACAGCTGGAAACGTGGGTGGAAAATGAAAATCGCGATTCATATCTACTTGAGGCAAACGGGAAAATAGCATCCTTATTGATCGAAGGTGACCAGTTGAGATAACGACATCAAAGCGTTCTGGCCATTTCTCCAGACCAATTAGTCCATACGACTTCACTTTACAACTCTCTTCCTCTCTCTTCCCCCACCTCTCTCTCCACACATATATTGTAAAATATCACACAAAATGAATTTTACAATAAATTTGAGTAAATGTTCCGTTGTTATTCTTAATTTTGATTTAAAATAATAACCCCAAGGTATATATATATATATATATATAATGTAGGAACCTGGCAGGCGTGAAGTGGATTCGATCCACTTTACCCAAATTTGAATAGCTAGGCCGATATATATATATATATTTATATTCTTTTATTTGTTTCAGTTATTTGACTGCGGTCATGCAGGAGCACCGTCTTTAGTCGAACAAATCGACCCCAGGACTTATTCTTTGTAAGCCTAGTACTTATTGTATTTTGCCGAATCGCTAAGTCCCCATAATTTAGTGGTTGTCAAGCGATGGTATTGGTGGTGGGGAGGAGAAACACAGACACACACACACACACACACATATACGACGGGCTTTTTTCAGTTTCCATCTACCAAATTCACCCACAAGGCTTTGTTCGGCCCGAGGCTATAGTAGAAGACACTTGCTCAGGCTGAACCTGGAACCATGTGGTTAGTAAGCAAGTTACTTACCACACAGCCACTCCTGCGCCTATGAAATCAGCTATTATATACAGACATATTGAAACAAATTCATTTCGAGCTGTTAAGATTCACTCTAATATTTCTAATCAGCTTCTTAATGCTTCATATATATATATAAATATATATATATATATATATATATATAAATATATATATATATATATATATAGGTAGGTAGGTAGGGTAAATCCCGGATGTTTCCTTTTGCAACACGTCTGCTTATTCCATTATTACAATTCAGTATGTAGTCTCAGTTGCTGCTGTGTGTTGATGCAAACTATACATTAAAAATGAGAAGTATGGAAATATGATTTGCTGAGTTATTATTTGATGAGTTATAAAGCAAGAAATTGGAAATTCTTTGGTATTATTTATTCACCATTACACATGTTTCGTTTGTGAATAGGAATTACAAAGTTTTACATATTAGATAAACATGTCAGAGATTTCCTATTACAAATTCCTCAAAGTGAGAAATTGAATAATACTGCATTATTTAAACTTTCTTATTTTTCTTACATGTCTACAGTGATAAACTTCGTAATTCCTATTAGCAAATGAAACACGTGTAATGGTGAATAAATAAATAATACCAAAAATTTTCCAATTTTCTGTACACACACACACACACTGCAGCCATGGTGGAGCATTGCCTTTAGTCGATCAAATTGACCCCAGGGCTTATTCTTTGTACGCCTAGTTCTTATTCTATCGGTGTGTTTTGCCGAATCACTGAGTTATGGAGACATAAACACCCCAACATCGGTTGTCAAGCGATGGTGGGGTTCAAACAGACACACAGACAAACGCACGCACACGCACACACACACACACACACATGACAGGCTTCTTTCAGTTTTCATCTACCAAATCCACTCACAAGGCTTTGGTCGCCCCGTGGCTATAGTAGAAGACACTTGCTCAAGGTTCCACACAGTGGGACTGAACCTGGAACTATGTGGTTGGGAAGCAAAACTTCACACCACACAGCCACGCATGCGCCTATATGTTAGTCCAAGTTCGTTTCAAGACGGAGCTATCTTGGCGTGTAATCTACAAAAGAGACACTTAAGGTTACTTTCCATTTTCATACTATTTTAATACTAAGAAAACCGTATAAAGCAGTCTCCTTTTAAATTTTAGACCATACTCTAAAGTGGCACCTTTCTTTTTGTTAAGAAATGACGGGAATTCAGTGTTGGTTCCCTGTAAAAATGCAACTGCCTTCGTCTCGTCGCCGATCACATTGTAAATATCTTTAGCCAATATTTTACGGGTTTTTAGAAATTGAAGAGTAAACTAAAAGATAACCTAAAGTAATTTCCTTTGTAGATCAAATGCCAAAGTAGCACCGCGTAAACAAAATGGGAAGCCTTAATATTTTTGTCTAAATCTAAAAGTGTTGACTGGATCAAATACCGTATAAAATGCACTTTTTTTGGCACTATCATGCTATTAGCTGTCAGAAGTGAAAGTGCTCACTGCTAGTGAAGTATCTGTCTGTCTGCCTGTCGATTCTTTGGCTACTGACAGCTAATACCATGACTGGCCGGAGCGAGCTATATGTCTGTCTGTCTGTCTCTCTCTCTCTCTCTATCTATCTATCTATTACTCGAAAGTTATTGGAACAAATTTGACACCTATATCCATGCGTTTGAAAACACAGAGTATAAGGGTACTCGCGTCCGCGCTAGCTAGTCGTGAGTGGTCGATCCTATTATTTTTAAACTTCAAACTTCATTTGTTTTCTATTTTGATAAATTCTCTCTGTTGAAAATTATATTTTTATATTTTAAATAATTTGCAATTTCAGGAAATATGTTTTTATATTAAATTTGTGTTTTCTACTCACGACTAGTTAGCGCGGACGCGCGAACTTTCGAGTAATAGATAGATAGATAGAGAGAGAGACAGACAGACATATAGCTCGCTCCGGCCAGTCATGGTATTAGCTGTCAGTAGCCAAAGAATCGACAGGCCAGCAACAGGCATGCAGGCAGACAGACACATACTTCACTAGCAGTGAGCACTTTCACTTCTGACAGCTAATAGCATGACAGTGCCCTTTTTTAAAAACAAAGTTTGGCCTCCCATACACTAACTTTGTCTTTGAGGCTCTTTTTCCTGAATACGCATTGCTGAAATCGGATGTGTCTCATACGATTTTGCGTCTGTTATGCGATCAAGTACAGTATAAAACAAACATTTATTGGAAATAACTTCGTAAGAATTTCTTATTGCTAAGGATGTTTATAATTTAGGTTCTTTTACGCCATGTATGTCTGAGACTGAGATACGTCAACGCAGGATATAATATTCAGCACTGAAGTAGAACAAGTCTTCGTTGTTGGGGTCAGAAAGAAATTTTAATGATTGTGGATACTCTCAAAAATTAATATTTTTGATTTTGAAATACTTGGGAAATCGTTGAGCAAGGGAGATAACTCTTCATCCAGTATTACGTAAGAGTTATCTTTTCTGATAGTTATTAATTACTCTAGTTAAGAAAATCCGTATGTCGCATGGTTCTTATGTTATGTGTCAGTGTGTGTATGAGGGGGGGGGGGACTTTAAATGACCGCTGAACTTTCCTCAAATTATATCCCACGACTGCTTTATAAAAACGATAAACACTTGACAAATAAGACGAGATGGTCACGGCAAGAGCATCGACTATTGCTCTGATCATGTTTGACTCGAGCTTAGCAACCAACAACGCCATAACGTTAAAAGTACATCAGGAACATCTTCTACATAGAAAATGATATTTTGTTTTATTTATTTTCTCTTCTGTACGTCATTATTATACAAACTCATAAGGCGGCGAGCTGGCAGGATCGTTAGCATACCGGACAAAATACTTAGCGGCCTTTCACCCGTCTTTACGTTCTGAGTTCAAATTCCACCGCGGTCGACTTTGCCTTTCATCCTTTCGGCGTCGATTAAATAAGTACCAGTTGAGTACTGAGGTCAATGTAATCGACAATCTCCCTCACCACAAATTACAGACCTGTGCCTAAAGTAGAAACAATTATTATACTAGATTACAAGCTGGCGAGGTGGCATAATTATTAAAGCGTCGGAAAGATAATGGCCGAGTTCAATTCCTTTGACTTTCACGTCTCATCATTCCTCTATCAACGGCCATTGCTGACACCAGATGTAAGGGAGATAACTGTTCTACACTGTCTTAGTAACATTATTAATACGTGTGTATTGTATAGTAATTCTGCTTATCATTGCGTTACGTAGCTTATCAGTAACTCCTTCACGTGATTAGTTGAAGGGAAAGAGAGGGGAGAGAAAAAGAGGATTAGGCGAAGAGTAAGACAGAAGAGGGAGAAAGAAAAAGACAGAGAGAGAAGCGTCCAACGTGAGGTATGGCGAAAGTAATATTTGTTACGTTGCTAAAAAAAAAGCTGAAGGTAGGGGAGGTGAGTTAAGGATATATTTTTAGCAGAAGGGTGTTGTTCTGATGGTGAGATTAAAGACAGAATGAGAGAGGGGGGGGGGGGGAAGATGATGGTGATTGGATAGAGAAAGTGTATTTTTAAAAATCGAACTAAGTTTTTTTTATGTCACCCATCACTTAACGCATGCGTGTAAGTGCAAATCCGCAAAATATTCACACTTATTTACATGGCAGATATATGCAATTTAACTAAAGGTTGTATCATATGTACGGGATATTTTTGTTTATGGGGAAAATGGAAAAAGAAGCATAAATATTTATTTCGTGAGTGCTGTGTATTAAGTCTATGAAATTGTACATAAAGTATATAAAGTGTATATATAAAATGCATTAAGTAATCATCGTATTCCAGTTTCTTTCACTTTTCAATGAGCAGCAGATGAGCGACTATCTTTCCATACAGACACAACACAGGCTACACTTTCAGGCTTTTTGGATGAAGTTTTCAGAAATAAGCCAACAGGTTTACCATTAATTCTGTGAAATATTCACAGGTCCTGCTAATATATAATTAATACACACAACATACAGGATTTATCATCAATCAGCGAATACATTAGGATATTAAATCTATTTGTCCATTTTTATTCTAAACAATCCATGACATTAAATAGGCAAAGCATAGCTGAGTGGTTAAATTCGTTTTGCAACCACTTGGCTCCAGGTTCAGTCCCACTGCACACCACTTAGGGCAAGTGTTTTCTAATATATTTCCAAGCCCATTGCTGCCTTAAGGATGGGTACACTGGATCCATTTCCGATCTATGTATGCTGTGGCTTGCTGTCAATAAGTAGTATAGGGTCCAGTGTAACGATTTGCCTGAGGGCCAACAATACTGTTAAGACAGCCAAGCCTTCATTAGGTCTAATACAGCTTGGGGTTTCCTGATCTGAATTAGGTAATGTTTCTTGAGAATCCATAGTTTCTAGGAGCCAGAACATGATGGGAAAAGTAGCAGGGCTATTTGGGGGTGGAGTCAGGAGGGGGAGCAGTGGACAAAGGTAAGGGATGGGACAAAAGCAAAAATAGGTGGTGAGCAATAATAGAAGTGACCCAGAAGAAGGAGGGGGATGGCTGGGGGTAGAGAGGCAGTGAAGTAAGAGTGTTTTAATGAAGACAGTCTGATGTGGCCTGAGGGTTGGAGAGTATAATAGATTGATGATGATGATGATGATGGTTTGACACTGTCTCATATGTCGTGCGTGTGTGTAAATTATAAGGTCAACTCAAGGTGCCATGCAGTAGGATTGACCCAGTACAATGTGATTGTGATGTGAACTCTCATCATATATCCTTGTTTGCGCTCGTATATGGAGAGAGAGATGCATATGTGTCAGTGTGTGTGTGACTCTCTTGACATTGTGTGATTGTTATGAATGATTGTAACTGACAAGCAATGTCTTCTCTATTTCAGTTTTCTATGAAAACATGTCTGGCCATGGAGAAATATTACTTTCTTGGAAACAAGAGGTATGACAGGAACGGGATCAAACTGTAGAAAACGAGCCTTAATAAGCTCTGGTTAGCCATGCAAGCATGGAAAAGTGGATGTGAACTGATGATGATGATGAAGATAATTCATATAGTTTATTTTCATTATGAATCCCCTGAAAGGGATACAAAATCTGTATAGCACTCCCCCCAATATATACATATGTATGTATGTAAGTCTGCTTGTGCATGTGTGTGAGACAAATTAGATGCTTGTGACCTGTGAAACATAAGAAATTATGGCAAACTGGACTCAAACGTAATGAATTAAATACCAACGAAAACAAAACAATTTTTTTTTCCAGTGAGTAAAAAATAAAGTCTTTATTATGCATAAAACCTCAGGCTGTAGATCGAGTTAAACATCTTGTCTAAGGACAAGATGTTTGTTCTTATTTCCTATTAAAAAAACTGAAGATCGAAAATGAGCAACTCTGAGTCCTAGAAATCGGAGCTTTTCAGTTATGATGTGTATAGAGTTGTTGCTGTTTAGTTATGTATTTAGGAGGGGGTTGTAATTTACTTATGGAATTTGTTTATCAATATGGTTGTACGTAGGGTAAATGTGTTTGAAAGTTGTGGTTTGTTTGTTTGTTACCAAACAACACTTATTTTAGTGCTGTTGGCACCACTGGATTGAATGGTACTGCCCAGGTATCAAAACCATAATGATATCCGTGGGGAAGCTGTTGATGGAGGTATGTTGGATGTTGGTATGGCTGTTTGTGTATATGTGGAATAGTATTATTGGATTGTGGCTGTGGAATAGTATTATAACACATCCTTTTGATATACATACATATCTCTCTCTCTCTATATATATATATATGTAAGTCTGTCTATGGGAATGTTTATAACTGATATGGAGCTGTAAACAGTGACATTCATTGACATTTCATCCATTGGCTCTGTGCTTTTGAATTCCCCTGGAAAAATCCATAACTTAAAAAAAGACAAACAGGAAGAGCATCTGGGCATAGAGCTTTTGCTTCAATTAACCCCAAGCAAGGAAAAACAGTTGGTAATCCTTTAGCATTTAAACTGGCCATATCCAGTCAAAATATTATCAATGTTCAAAGCAGCTAGATCCAGCCTCTCACACTTACCTTGCAATGTCATTCTAAAAATAAACAATCACATCTTGAAAATCTCAAAGCTATGAGATAATGCATGATTAATTGAAAACAAATGTGAATAAACAAACAGTATATTTGAGAGAGTAATCTGGATGATAAAGGATTAAACAAAAATGACCAGAACACACATAGGCACATACTCTAGGATGCTCGTTAGTGTAATTAACTAGAAACCTTTGTGCAGTTTAATGTTACAATTGATAAGACATTAACAGGGTCTGCTATGTTATGTGATATGCTGTGATGTTGACAACACGTTCAGTAAAACATAACTGGAGATAATGGTTTACCATTCTTTCAAGCAAATAAAGAGAATGAGATATATATATGAGAGAGAGAGAGAGAGAGAGGGAGAGAGGGAGAGAGAGAGAGGGTAAGGAAAGGAAAGGAGAGAGTATAAAAAAATAAAATGAAAATTTAAACTGTTGTTCTAATGGAAATGAAACTGAAGCAACAATGTCATGATAAAATGATAAAATGGTTTTGTATAATATAGATAGGCTTATATATCATGATATAGTGCATGGGTATATACAGTGGCCTGAACTATGATGTGATGATTACACTGGACAATGGTGTGTAAAGCAATCTGCTATACACACCATAGGTGTTTTGGCTAAATTTGATGACATTTTTATGTCTCCTTCTTTTGGGAACACCTTGTGAATAGTCGACAGCATTGAAGAGCATAAAGATTAAAGATGTAGTTGAGAAAAGTTACTGACTCAGAGGAGTGGAAGCCATTTGAATATTGGAAAACATTTACCTGTATCATGATGATTTGGGCTGAGTATCAAAACGCTGACATCATGACTGCTGCTCAAAGCTTTATGAACACTATAAAAGCTGTAAGATGTGGCATGGACAGCGGCAACAGAGACTACGAGGCTGTGGTCAGTAGGTCTTTGGGTGTGTCTCCATTGAGGGTGATGTCATACTGCCCCCCACATCTTTGAACAGGAAATGAGGCTCAATTCAGATAGTTTTGTGAAGCTGATGGAGACTGTGGTCAATCCCTGGCTGGAGAGGGTTGTTGCTGGAAGGCCATATCCATGACAGCAATATTCAGCTTGGTGCTGTACCACCAGAAAGACTCAGAAGAGGTTGTTGGAGAATTTCTGGCATCTTAATTCCCCTGATTGTAATCCTTTAGATTACTATGTGTGGGGCATGGCTAAGAAAGACATTAACTCCGTTTTCTGCAACCCCAAGGCTGAGCTGGTAGCCAAGGGCAAGGAGGTGTTCAGAGATCTTCCATGGACACAGGGAAAAAGATCTTCCCAGAGACACTTGGCATGCATCAGGTTCCAGACCAGTCTTTGGTGGCAGTTGAGGGCAGCTCTCTTGAGCGAACTGTTATCTCCCAGCCATAATCATCATCATCATCCTCATTTAACATCCGTTTTCCAATCTGGCATGGGTTGCATGGTTTGACTGGGGACTGGCAAGCCAGGAAGCCTTACCAGGCTCCAATCTGATCTGGTAATGTTTCTACAGCTGGATGCCACTTCCTAATGCCAACCATTCTGAGTGGTTGCTTTTTACGTGCCAACAACATGGGGAACCAGTCAGGTAGCACTGGCATTGGCCACGTTCGGATAGTGCTTTTAATGTGCTACTGGCACAGGTGCCAGTCAGGGCCAGGGCTGGCATCAACCACATTCAGGTAGTGTTTTTTATGTGCCACCAGCACGGGGAGTCAGTTAGGCAGTACTGGCAACAACCCACGTATGAATGGTGCTTATTGCATGCCACCAGCATGGGAGCCAGTCAGGTGGCACTGGTATCGGCTACAACTACAATTTCCATTTGATTGTGATTTGAGTTTTGATATTTTTTGATTTTTTTAAAATTGCTTTTATTTTTGGATATTGTTTTCTTCTCCTTTTATGTAAACTGTCAAATTTATCCCAAACATCCTGTAGGGTTATATAGCAAACAACTAACTGCAGTATTTAGAACGATCAGTTGTATCCCAGTCAAATATATTCTCTGGTGTTTTAAATACCAAGTACAGGCTGTTGAACATAGTTTACACATCCTACAATCTCATTTCACAAGTTGTAAGCTATAGAATGAGTATACTGCAGTCCCAGACTATGGCAGTTATATATCTGTAGGTTTTATATCACAAGTATTGATTGCAGGTTTCCTCCAGACTGATAGCTGGATCTTTTTTTTTATTGCTGGCAGTGACAATGGGATTGCCTGGATAACTCACTGAGGAGTAAATACTACACAAGTTATATTTTATTTGAAAATAATGGGATTTTGATTTTCTCTTGATAAAATTATATATAT
>NC_068990.1:29522604-29527043 GCF_001194135.2 Octopus bimaculoides | reverse complement strand
ATATATATATATATATATATATATAGGAGTGGCTGTGTGGTAAGTAGCTTGCTTACCAGCCACATGGTTCTGGGTTCAATCCCACTGTGTGGCACCTTGGGTAAGTGTTGTCTACTATAGCCTTGGGCCACCCAAAGCCTTATGAATGGATTTGGCAGATGGAAACTAAAAGAAGCTTGTCATATATATATATGTGTGTGTCCCATCATCGCTTGACATCTGATGCTGGTGTGTTTACGTCCCCGTAACCTAGTGGTTTGGCAAAAGGGACCAATACATATAAGTACTAAGCTTGCAAAGAAAAAGTCCTGGGGTCGATTTGCTCAACTAAATGTGGTGCTCCAGCATGGCCGCAGTCAAATGACTGAAACAAGTAAAAGAATATACATTGGCAAAAAAATACACACACACGTGTTTGTGTATTAATGTGTTTTTATAACTCGTATAATGAAACGTTCATCTATTCACTGGAAAAGTACTCAATACACACATGTAGAGCTTACAATATATATTTAAAAAGTTCTGCTTTACAGTGTGTATGTATGCATGTGGTGATCTGCATCATTTAACATGCTCTCAGTGCAGGTATGATTTGACATGATCCATTCAGTCAGGGGACTGTTGTGCTATTTGTTATGGTAGGATTTCTCTGGCTGGATGCCCTTCCTAGCATCAACTACTTTTCAGAGCGTACTGGGCGTTTTTTTTTTTTTCATGATATCACACAAGTAGGGGTTACTTTGCAACTGGCCCAGTACATGTGTGTGTGTGTGTGTGTGTGTGTGTGTGTGTGTGGAGTTATCACTGATAGTGTTAGCAATTGAAAAAAGTAATGAAAACCTAGCTTCCTCCATTTCATCTAAAGATGGAATGAGCTGTACAACATATCTATTATATATATTCATACATATTATCTAAACATATAAATTTGACACAGGCGATTCTTTCTTGTCTTGGGATTCACTGTCAAAGGACTGGGTGGAATTGCGCGAAAAATTACACAGATGTGTAGAATGATCCAGTGGTGTTGCTGGGTTTGTATTTTTTTCATAGCTCCCATGGTTACCGAGATAATCTGCTATAATAATACTCGTGTTTATGAATGAGAAAGGAAGGGGTGATAGATGAATAAGGAAGGAAGGGGTGATGTCATACTTGGTAGTGGGATGATGGAAAATTGTAAGCTGAAAAGAATAAATCAAACAGCCTTTCAACTTTGTGTGAATATATGTGTGTATGTAAAAGTGGGGGTATGTGAATGTGTGTGTGTGTACATGGAAGTGGGATAGTTAATCTTTCTTCATTTAGTATTCGGGTTCATTTTTTGATTTGGTTGAATCTTGGTATTTTTTTGTTGGTCAGTTATTTTTAGCATTTTGACAGAAAAAAGTCATTCTAAAATCGCTTTTTAATGTAAGCGTGGCCAAACAAGTTGAATGTTTACACAGAGCAGGTTTTACAGCCACATCATCCAAACCGACCAGGTGAAACCGGGCTTAGCTGCTAGTATATATATATATATAGATATATATATATATATATATATACATACATATGCACACACACACACACGCAAGTGTATGCATATATAATGGGCTTCTGCATAGTTTCTTACCGGTTAGATTCCATTCATAAAGCATTGGTCAGTCAAGGCTTCGGTAAAAGATACCAGTGCAAGGTGTTGTGCATTGTGATCACTCTTAGAATCATATTGTTGCAAAACAAACTTCTTAACTGCACAGCTACCCTCACCCCCATCTACCACATACTAATTCCATCACTAAACACACTTTGTACACCAGATGATCATTATTATTATTATTAAAAAGGTGGTGAGCTGGTAGAATTGTTAGCATGTTGGGCGAAATGCTTAGTGGTATTTTGTCCATCCTTACGTTCTGAGTTCAAATTCCGCTGAGGTCAACTTTTTCTTTCACTCTTTCGGGGGGTCAATTAAATAGGTACCAGTTATACACTGGGACCATTGTAATCGACTTAATCCCTTCCCACCAAATTTGAGGCCTTGTGCTTCCAGTAGAAAGGATTATTATTATAATTAAGGCAGTGAGCTGGCAGAATCATTACTGTATCAGGCAAAATGCATAGCAGCATTTTGTCCATCTTTACTCTCTGAGTTCAAATTCTGCAGAGGTCACCTTTGCCTTTCATCCTTTTGGGGTCAATAAAACAAATACTAGTTAAGTGTTGGAGTTGATGTAATCAACAAGTTCCCTCCCCCAAAATTCCAGGTCTTGTGCTTTTAGTAGAAAGGATTATTATTATAGGGAAATTCTTCCCCACCACCTCAGTAAATTTGTTGATAGGTGGGTGAATGTAATAAGGATGACCCATGAAAATGGGCCTACTTTGAACTCTTAGTTGTAAACCGGACGAGTTGAGAAGTAGAGAGGTGCATCTGGTGGTCGGGATAACCAGAATGTGTGGGGGTTCCTTGGTTGTCTCTGTGAGGAACTCCCCCCAGTTCTGCGTGAATTATATTGGTTAATTGTATTGTTAATTGTCATCATTATTTTATTGTTTACTTGATTTTAGTGATAAACCTCATATCTCTAGTTTTTTATGTCCTTCTTTGTTTTGTGTTCGGCCCTTGTGGCCAATAAAAAAACATTATTATTATTATTATTATCATTATTAACCCTTTCATTACCATATTTCTGTTGAGATGCTCTGGGTTTCTTTCAATTAATTTTAAATATAACAAAGAATTTATTAAAATAACTTAGTTATCATTAAGATAGCGTTGGGAACATAAATTGTGACTAAGGTTTGGTGGAAGATTTTAATTCAAAACTTATGAAAACAAAACATTTATACAATAGAGCCAGAGCCAGTTTCAGCTGGATTGGTAACAAAAGGGTTGAGCAGCAAGCTGGCAGGATCATTAGCATTCTGTCCATCTGCATATTCTGAGTTCAAATTCCACCAAGGTCAACTTTGCCTTTCATCCTTTCAGGGTTGATAAATTAAGTTCCAGTTGATTGATGATGGGGTTCAATATAATTGACTTATCTCCACCACCCCAAATTGCTGGCCTTGTGCCAAAATTTGAAGCTGTTATAATTCAGAAGGTGGTGAGAGCTGGTAGAACCTGAAGCTGGATGAAATGCTACTAAGCATTTCTTTCAGCTCCTTATGTCCTGAGTTCAAATTTCACTGGGGTCAACTTTGCCCTTAATCCTTTCAGAGCTGATGAAATGAATACCAGCTGAGGGCTGGGGGTTGATGTAATCGACTGGCCCCTCCCCACAAAATTTCATGCCTTGTGCTTATGGTAGAAAGGATTATTATTAAGGCAGAATTTGTGTCTGTGCCACATAAAAAACACTAAGTCCACTCTGCTGGGTGGTTGGTGTTAGGAAGGGCATCCAGCTGTAGAAATCCTACCAAAACAGTCACAGAAGTCTGGTGCAAACTTCAGCCTGGCCAGCTCTTATAAAACCGTTCCATGCTAGCATGGAAGGTGGACATTAAATGATGATGATGATGATGATGAATCAGAAGTGTTTTGGACAAAATGCTTAGAGATATTTCTTTTAGTTTTACATTATGAGTTCAAATACCATCAAAGTCATCTTTGCTTTTCATCCATTCTGGGGTCAATAAAGGGTTGATAAGATACACACCAGTTGAGCATTGGGGTTGATGTAATCAACTACCCTTTTCTCAAAATTACTGGCCTTGTGTCAAAAATTAGAAACCATTATTATTATTATTATTATTATTATTATTATTATGAAGACAGTGAGCTGAAAGAATTTGAAACATTATTATTATTCACTCCTTCAGGGTAGATAAAATAAAGTACCAGTTGAGTACGTGGGTTGATGTAATTGATTTGCTCACCTTCTCAGGGCCCCTGCCCCTCAGAATTGCTGGCCTTGTGTCAAAATTAGAATGAATTATTTCGAAGAAGTATTCTTCTGATTCTTTTTTTGTTCTTAAAAGAAGTACCAGTTGAGTACTGACGTCAGTATAATCGACTATTCCCCTCCCCAAAAATTTCAGGCCTTGTGCCTAAAGTAGAAAGGATTATTATTATTATTATTATTAAGGTGGTGAGCTGGCAGAGTTATTAGCGCACTGGACGAGATGCTTAATGGTATTTCACCTGTCACTATGTTCTGAGTTCAAATTCCATCAAGGTCGACTTTGCCTTTCATCCTTTCAGGGTCAATAAATTAAGTACCAGTTGCATACTGGGGTCGATCTAATCGACTGGCCCCCTCCCCCAAAATTTTAGGCCTTGTGCCTAGAGTAGAAAAGATTATTATTATTATTATTATTATTTAGTGGTGAGCTGGCAGAGTTAATAAGCGTACTGGACGAAATGCTTAATGGTATTTCACCTGTCACTATGTTCTGAGTTCAAACTCCACCGAGGTCGACTTTGCCTTTCACCTTTTTGGAGCGGTCAATAA
>NC_068990.1:29518473-29522365 GCF_001194135.2 Octopus bimaculoides | reverse complement strand
AATTAGATTTATAAATTATATAGATAAAATTTAAAAAAAAAAGAAAACATTTAAAAATATTTTTTTCCTTTTCTTCAAAAAATTTTTCTTCATCTTCAAAAATAAATAAATAAATAAAACTAAAAAAAAATTTAAATTAAATAAAAACAAGAAAAACCAAAATAAATAAAAATATATCTTTTGACTCCAAATGTTCCATACACATCATCAATTCTTGTTCTGAGATTCTCAAAACAAACATTTGTATTCTTTTTCTTTTCTTTTCAATATTTTTTTTTGTCCAATTGTTTTATTTTTTGTCCAGTTTTCTTCTTTTTTGTTTTATCCTCACCTGGTATTGTTGTTTTCTTCAGCAGTTTTTAAGACTTGATATTCTGTGAACCAAATTCCAAAGCCTATCAGGGTGAAGCACCCAGAGACTATGGCCAGGGCCAAGGACCAGCCGACCGTTAATTGTCCGGTGAGGTCAACGTTTGTCAAAGTTGGAAAATTGTTTATTGTTCGGTAATTATGAGTTTTCATGGCGTAAAGGTAATCTTTTCCTTTCACTGCCATCACAATTGTTCCCATGAGTGTCAAGCAACCTTTGGGAGAGAAAGAGAAGAATGAGAAAGGGGAGAAAAAATGGGAAATGAAGAATTAGGTAGAATTTTAGAGAGAGGGAGGGAGAGAGAACAGAGAGAGAGGAGAGAGAGAGGAGAGAAAGAGAACAGAGAGAGGGGGAGAGAGAAAGAGAACAGAGAGAGGGGGAGAGAGAGAAGAGAAAGGGAGAGAGGAGAGAGTAGAGAAAGAGGAAAGAGAAAAGAAAGAGGGAGACAGAGAACAGAGGGAGGGAGAGAGAGAAGAGAAAGGGAGAATAGGAGGGGGAGAGAGAGAACAGAGGGAGGGTTCATTATAAACCATCATCCTAAATATTGGTTTCAAATTTTGGCACAAGGCCAGCAATTTCGAAGGGTGGGGTAAGCCAATTACATCAACCTCAGTATTTAACCGGTACTTATTCCATCAACCCTAAAAGGGTTACTGGCATGGGTTGGCTAGTTTGACTCAACAAGATCCAACTAAAGTGATAGGATGTTGTCAACTTAATGTGACAGTCCCACGAAAGGGAAGAATGCTACTGTTATTTAGCCCTAGGAAACACCGTTTCCTGTTGGACTTGACACATTTCCTGTGTCCTCATGTTTCAAGTCCAACAGGAAACAGTGTTTCCTAGGGCTAAATAACAGTAGCATTCTTCCCTTTCGTGGGACTGTCATATTAAGTTGACAACATACCATCACTTTATTGTGCTGCTACTGTATAAATCTCTTTGAGAGATTTAGAAATGTATTATTTCTATTTTCAAAGATCCAACTAATTCAAAGCCTACATCATGCTCCAATGTCTACCTTGGCATGGTTTCTACAGTCAGAAGCCCTTCCTAATGCCAGCCACTTTTACAGCATGGACTGGATGCAGCAGTGAGATCACCCTGCACCCAGTAAAACTTAAGATTCTCTTCTACTAAAGGGATAAACAGTTAAAAAGAAGGGGCCAGTATTGCATATTTGTTTGTCCAGAATATTTGACTAACTTTCAAATCGAGACCGTTTATCAATCCAGACTATTTTATTTCTTCAATTAGTCCCATCTATGTATTTATTATTTAATTTATTTTACCTATTTTATAATTTATGCATATATTTCATTAATTTAAATGTGCAAGTGTGGCTGTGTAGTAAGAAACTTACTTCCCAAGCACATGGTTCTAGGTTCAGTCCCACTGCATGACACCTTGGGCAAGTGTCTTCTACTATAGACCTTGGCCAACCAATGCCTTGTGAGTGGAATTGGTAGATGGAAACTGAAAGAAGCCTGTCATGTGAGTGAGTGAGTGAGTGAGTGAGTGAGTGAGTGAGTGAGTGAGTGAGTGTGTGTGTGTGTGTGTGTGTGTGTGTGTGTGTGTGTGTGTGTGTGTATAAAATACTGGGGTTGATTTATTTGATTAAAAATTTTCCAAGATGGTGCCCCAGCATGGCCGCAGTCAAATGTCTGAAACAAATAAAAGATAAAAGCCTGTGTGATGCTGGTTATTTGGGGTCACATTGAAACCCTTCTCCATTGGAAGAAAGTAATTAAAGCTCTTAATGACACTAGAGTTGTCACTACCGCCGCCACCACCACCACCACCATCGCCGTCACCACCACCACTGAAGACACAAAGACAATAGTGTACAGAGATGTCAGTCACCAAGTCAATCACTTTCAACTACTACTGCTACCACAGTCAAAACTACTGCATCATTCTCAGTCACCATGGCAACCACAAGTACTCCAATCACTGCAAAGATCACCACCACCACCATTATTATTAATAGTTTCACTCCCCTCCCCCTGCCACAGCACAAGTATCTCATCATCCCAATCACCATTTACTTTAAAATCACCACCACCACCACATCCCCCCACACAGTCTCTCTCTCTCTCTCTTCTCCTCCGGCAGGGCAATAACAACCAGTTTTAGTCTTTAATTACTGGTGATGTAATAATGCCCCTGATTAAACTCCTGCTTGACATGAAAGACGTCAAACTCCAACATCAACAGATAAAGATCTTCATCTCCAGAAGAGTTTTATAGGAAAATTTACTGAGATTTTACTGAGCCGGAAGAAAATATGGCGATGATGGCGGGGAGGGGAGGGAAATTAATATGCACTAATGATGACCGCAGTAGTAGTAGTAGTGGTAGTAGTTGTAGTGGTAGTAGTTGTAGTGGTAGTAGTTGTTGTTTAGCTCTGATTGAGCAGACACATGATCAGTCCTATCATTATTTTCTTTCCTGAGACAGTCCACCAAAGACTACATCAAACGATGTCTTGTTCCTTTTATTTTCTGAAGACAGTGGAAAAAATGTGATTTGAGGGAGATCTATCAACTATTTCTCTCAAGCTGGCCAACCAGGCAGAAGATGCCTCTTTCAACTGTTGTTGCTAGTGTAGTATAATAATAATAATAATAATAATAATAATAATAGTCGAGAGATATGACAGGTTAGCTTGGGAAGTAAAGCAGTTGTGGTCGATGAAAAAGGTGCTAGTAATACCAATAATTGTCGGAGCCCTGGGAACAGTGAGCAAACATCTCGAGAAGTACGTGGAACAAATAGGGGCTGCAATAAGGGTGGAGCACTTGCAGAAAACAGCACTGCTTGGAACCACCGGAATACTCTGGAAGGTGCTCGAAAAATAAGGGGTGTTACCTTAGTTCACTGGTAGTGAACAGCTGACACTGTAGTACATCTCCAGCGTTAGGCAATGATAATAATAATAATACTTATAATTATTAGTATTAAGGAGGTGAGCTGGCAGAATTGTTAGCACGCTGGGCAAAATGTTAAGTGGCATTTTATCTGTCTTTACGTTTCTGAGTTCAAATTCCACCAAGGTCGACTTTGTCTTTCATACTTTTGGGGTTGATAAAATAAGGACCAGTTGAATATTGAGGTTGATGTAATCGACTTAACCCTTCACCCCACAATTGCTGGCCTTGTGCTGAAATTTGAAGCCATTATTATTATTATTACTATTCATCTTCATCGTTTAACGTCTGCTTTCCATGCTAGCATGGGTTGGACGATTTGACTGAGGACTGGTGAACCAGATGGCTATACCAGGCTCCAATCTGATTTGGCAGAGTTTCTACAGCTGGATGCCCTTCCTAATGCCAACCACTCCGAGAGTGTAGTGGGTGCTTTTACATGCCACCGGCACGAAGGCCAGTCCGTCCGTCTGTCCATCCAGTCATCCATGTGACTGATTTTGGTCCCCACCATTGCCTGACAATGAATGTTGATTTGTTTACATCCCTGTGGATTTGCTTGACAAAATCCACCCCTCAAGGCAGAGCCCCA
>NC_068990.1:29501591-29515943 GCF_001194135.2 Octopus bimaculoides | reverse complement strand
CAATGAATCTGGTGATAAAATATCACAAAAGGAAGGGAAAGTAGTTTAACAATAGAAGAATCCATTTTAAGAGAAGAGGCTTTCAATGAAGTTGATTCTAAGCAAAAAACAATAAGTTTGAGGAAAAAATAGCATCAGTTGTGAGGAAATGTAAACTTTAATCATCTTCAAAGCTGAAAATTTCTCATCATCATCATCATCGTTATGAACACCACAAATCTTATCGTTAGCAGTGATGGTTTTGCTGTTTTTAAATAATGCACTTGCTATCAAGGGAATTTGCAATTTCACACTTCTTAAAAGCTTCTCACCAATTCCAGTTCTTACACTTTTTTTTTCCCCCCCTGAAATTTCTTCACCTTTTTCACACTTCAAACACCTGTGGAACAATTGAATGTTGCATTCTTCATCTCACTTACACTCACATTGAGAATGGTTGAAGGCTTCACTCAGCACATCACTCACAATCCTGGACTGCTAATAAAGAACCAGTTATGCGTTGGGAATGGCGCGGGTGGGAGATGGTTGATACCCCTGACAATACCCCACACTCCACCCTTAATAAAAATCTGTAATGTTTTGTCAATATGTGAAACTGGTATTTCCTTTCATTTTTAAGAGTTATGAGTTCAACAGGTACAGAAGTGGCAGGGATGCAGGCATGGCTGTGGCGGTTAACAAGTCTGTTTCCCAACCACATGGTCCAGGGTTCAATCCCACTCTGAAGCATCTTGGGTAGGTGTCTTCTACTATAAGCCCAAGCTGACCGATGCCTTGTGAATGAATTTTGATAGATAGAAACTGAAAGAAGCCTGCTGCGTGTGTGTTTGGGTCTACCCTTGTCTTGACATCATGTGATGGTCACAAATGAGCATCAGTGTCATACAAGCAGTCTTGTTCTTTTCCAGTCTTTCATGGAAAATATGTCTGGCCAAAAAGAGGTTTCACCTTGCTTGGAAATATGTGAGGGCTGGCAACAACATGAAGGGCATCTGGCCCACAAAAGATCTTCCTCAACAAATTCTGTCTGACTCATGGAAGCATAGAGAAGTGGACATTATGATGATGATGATTCCACATTCTGCTGAACTCAGACTTTTATTCCTATTGACATTGCTAAGGCGAGTTCCAGTAATTCAGTAATATTTGACTCAATTCCTACCAGCTGTCTGTAATCTCTAACACACACACACATAAACATATATAGATAAATGTGTGTGTGTGTGTGTGTGTGTGTGTGTGTGTGTGTGGTGCCTGACTGGCAGCCATGCTGGTGGCATGTAAAAAGCAACCAGTACACTCTCAGAGTGGTTGACATTAGGAAGGGCATCCAGCTGTAGAAACCTTATCAAATCAGATTGGAACTTGGTGCAGCCTCCAGGCCTGCCAGTTCTCAGTCAAACTTTCCAACTCATGCCAGCATGGAAAGCGGATGTTAAACGATGATGATGATGATGATGATATGAGTGAGTGAACAAAAGAAAGAAAAGGGCACTCAACACATTTAGTAAGAGATACATACATATATTATTTAAAACCGAGTTTGATTCGGTTCCATGCTAGTTCAGGTTTCACAGGCCTCTAACCAAATCAAACTGTTTTAAATAAAATATACATATGAATCATCCTCAACTTCATTTCAGGTCTGTTTTTTATGTTGGCATGAGTAGGATGGTTTGACAGGGGTTGGCAATGCTGGAGAGCTGCACCAGGTTTCAATGTCTGCTTTGGCAAGGTTTCTACAGTTGGAAGCTCTTCCTAATGCCAACCACTTTACAAAGTGTACTGGGTGCTTTTTATATGGCACTGGCATAGTATATGTATATATAAACTGTCCTCTTTCAAAGGACAGTTTATATATATATATATACACACATAAAAAAAATAACTGTCAAAAGAATCAATATTATTATTATTATTTAATTAAGGATCCAGACAAGGTATGACCTTCAGAAATTATTCAACCGTTGATGCTGAGTGTTCTATAATTACAAATATCAATTTAGAGGTTATAAAAGCAGAGAAAAAACTGATTCTCTTCTATGATTAAATGGTGAATTTCATTGATGGTGATTATTTGCTACAGTGATAAATATCTTATTGATCTGCTCATCACTGTGAACACATTACCATTGCCATATCAAGGATTTCTGAAACAACCATGTCTGCAACATTAATATGAGCTTTCAATGCATTTTATTGAAGAAACACTTTTATACTGCTCAGCTATGGAGAATAGGCAACTAAAATGTTAACACTTGCTACAAATGTCACACCTTGTAATCTACCCTGGAATCCACCCTGGAAATCACACAGCATAGCAAAAGAAAAAAACTCCAGGTGTAGGAGTGGCTGTATGGCAAGAAGCCTACTTCCCAACCCCATGGTTCCACATTCAGTCCTACTGCACGGCACCTTGGGCAAATGTCTGTTACTATAGCTGTTACTATAACCGCCGCCACTGCCACCACCACCACCACCATTTTACGGTTGGATGCTCTTCCTGTTGCTAATCTTCACCTGTCTCCAAATAATATTTCCCCAATGGCCAGACATGCTTTTACAGAAGATTGGGAATGAATGACAACTGCTCATATGACAGTGACAATTATTTACAACTCTCATACAATGTCAAAACAAGGAAACAAACAAACACACACACAAAGGTTTCTTACAGTTTCCATCTACCAAATCCACTCACAAAAATTTGGTTGGCTTGCCCATGGTGCTGCACAGTGGAACTGAACCCAAGACTACATGATCTTTGCACTGACTGAAAACATAACAACTGTGGAGGTTAAGATTTTGAAAGTATGAAGAACTCACCTGGATTATTATGGTAAGATGAACAATCCATTTCATCACTTCCTTTGACAACCAAACATAGGTTCCAGACGCCAACGTAAGCTCCTCCATCTAAAACAACCCAGGACGACGTACTTATTGAAATCAAGAATATTATGAGACCTCCGGTGAAAGAAACGGTGGCTAAAGTGTCGGCCAAAAAAAGGTCAATCTTGTTGCTGTGTGACATCCTGAATCTCCGTGAACTCATTTTAACAGCAGACTTGTGGGGAAAGGGGGGGTCCTTTCTTTGAGTATTAAATGTGGTTTATTGTGCTTGTTGCTTTTTTGTTTTTGTTTGCTTAATAAACGAGTAACCTGCAAAATAGAAGTTGAAAGCAGAAGTTAATTGGGAAATAAAACAACAAAAACCAAATTCATATACATTACACAATCGATGCAGGCCTTGTGCTAAAATTTGAAACCAATAATGACAAAGTTATGCTTTTCATGCCTCACCTGCATCTTGAAATCTGTTTAAGCCTGTGCAAGTATGCAGCTTATATGCATGTGCGTGTGTGTGTGTGTGTGTGTGTGTGTGCATATGCAAATAAGCAGCTTATATTCATGTGTGTGTGTGTGTGCATATGCAAATAAGCAGCTTATATTCATGTGTGTGTGTGTGCATATGTCTATGTTTGAATGTGTGCATATGTGTAGCTGAATTATAGAAGGGGGAAAAGATGGAAGATAAGACCGCATCATTGTTCCTGAGGAGAAACAACAGGTGTGTACCTGATAATTAAAGTGAAATTAAGACATAAACGTGTGCGTATTTGCGTATGTTTGTGTGAGCTGAATTTATTTAGATTTACGACCATGCTAAAAAAAAGGATTATAAATATAAATAAAAGACTGAACTTCCATAGAATATCTTCTTACCAATACTAATCCATTTTTCCAAATAATGTTCGACTTTTTAAAATTGTGAGAAAATGATTGATTTGAAGGAAGAATAAAAATGGTTTAGGTTTATAGCAGATTTTTTTTAGTTTTTGTTTTTATGATATTGATGAAGGGGTATGAAATTCAAACGGAATAATAACCAATCAATTTAAATAATCAATTGTATCAATATAGTGCCATGATTTTTTTTTTAAATCTTGAGCAATGTTACAGGTGACATGAATCATATTGATTTCAGATTTTGGCACAATGCCAGCAATTTTGGGGAAGTGGGTTAAATCAATTGCATTAATTTCAGTGTATAACTGGTACTTATTTTATTGACCCTGGGAGGATGAAAGGTAAAGTCAACCTGGGCAGAATTTGAACTCAGAATCTAAAGATGGATGAATTGGCATCAAACATTCTGTCCAGCGTGCTAACGATTCCAGCAGCATACAGCCATAAATAATAACAACAATTAATAATAGAAATAATAATAATAACAAGAGCATTCAGAGAGCGCAAACCTCTGCCAAGGAAACACCAACGTCCTCTTAACGATTAGCCAGATATGATTTTTAAAATGAGAATATCTGAAATAAACTCGACTGCTCTCACAAACAAGAATACTAAAAATGAACCCAACCACTCTCATAAATTAAGTAAAAAAAACGGAAAGAGAATCATTGTCTGATACCAGATCGATCCCAAAATCTAATCAGTTTGTGCCAGTCACGAGGCCAAATATCCCTGAAAGTTTCATCCAAATCCATCCAACAGTTCTTAAGATATCTTGTCCCCGGACAAACAAATAAACAAACAAGACTGAAAATAATACCTCTGCCATTGCTAAGGCAGAGATAATAAGGATTTCAAATTTTGGCACAAGGCCAGTAAGTTTGTGAGAGGGGGAAAGTCAATTACATTGATCCCAAAGCTTTTTATTTTATCAACCCTGAAAGGATGAAAGGCAAAGTTAACCTGGGTGGTATTTGAACTTAGAACACACAAAAAAGGACAAACTGGTGCCAGGAATTTTCTTCAACATACCAGCAATTCTGCTTGCTCTCCATCCTGATAAGAATATCAGAATATTAGAAGTAAAGGCTTACTTTTACAGCTCAATGTTTGTTTATGACAAATGAAAGACAGAAGCAGTGTCTAGTTTTGTGACATCTCAAAAGGAATATAAAATAAGTTCATTGACAAAAGCCAGATATGGTAATCTAGTGCCAGAGTGACATTTTACGAAGACAAAAATATTAAAAAAAGTGGCATATTAGATTGGATTTTCTCACAGGAAGTGAAGTCCTGTTACGTGCGGCCATCACAATTGGAATTAGAAACTTAATCCTTTGATCGTATTATGTAAGGGAGATGTGATCCAGCTTGCTTTCTGCCTAGGTTAATCTCTTTCATTCTTGTGATAACAGTATAGCTCTAGTTTCAAATCATATCAAATTCAGATAGTTCAAAAGAATTTTCATTTTAGCTTCACATTCATCATCATCATTATTATTGCTTTTCTTTTTCTTAAACACAATGTTAGCAGAATAAAACTCCAGCTACAACACAAATATAAAAAGATACACATAAAAAGTATTTGTCCTAAGCCCCGTGAGATAGATTTTATTCAATTGGGTGACCTCTTGTCAAGAGAAAAAAATCACGCATCTTTTACACAGCAAATACACAAGTTACTTCATAAATCCTCAAACAAAGAATATGCCATCATCATCATCATCATCATCATCATAATGTCCACTTTTTAATGCTTGCATCAGACAGATGGTATTTATTAAGGCAGATTTTCTACAGTTGGACGCCTTTCCTGTTGCCAACTGTTACCTGCTTCCAAGTGAGCTAATCTTTCCCCAAGGCTGGTCATGTTTTCATAGAAAAACGGAAATAAGGGGTGAAATTGCTGGCCTTGTGCCAAAATTTGAAACCAATATTATTTATTGTAAGTAGCCAACACAATATACAATTTCCGGCAATAAATATCAAAATCAAATATTTGTGAGATTGCTTCATTCATTATTCATGCAGCCAGCAATGACATTTCACATGTACACAACAACCATGATAATAAAGCCATCCACTTCGACAGTGGCAGCTCAGATGTCTGAAGAGTATCACCATTGATTAGCTTGACTCAAACAACAAGCAACCACGTGACACGGTAATGCATGATTAATTCAAAACAATGTGAATAAGCATTATTTACATTATTTACATTTGACGGATATTCGTCCTCATCTTGTTTGTTGTTAACATAACGTTTCAGCTGATATACCCTCCAGCCTTCGTCAGGTGTCTTGGGGAAATTTCGAACCTGGGTTCTCATTCCTATCGATGTTACTATTATTATTATTATTATTATTATTATATTATTATTATTACTATTATTAATCAGGTCGCTGCCGTGAATCGAACTCGGAACCTTGGGGTTAGTAGCCCGCGCTCTTAACCACTATGCCATATGCCACTACTGAATGTGAATAAGCATAAGATTTGACTGAATAATATGAACGCTAAAGGGTTGAACAAATGTACACACTTGGTTGTGTGCATCTACAAAGATACACATGTAAAAAAATCAAAAAAAAAAAAAAAAAAAAAAAACTGTCCCTTGATCAGTTACATCAGTGAGGGTAGGGTTCCAGCTGGTCCTATCAGCAGAACTTGCTTGCTTGTGAAATTAACAAGCAAGTGGCTGAGGGCTCCACAGACATGCGTACACTTAATGTAGTTCCCAGGGTGATTCAGTGTGACAAAGAATGTGACAAGGCTGGCCCCCTTTGAATTACTGGTACAACTCCATTTCGTCTGCTGAATGGGCTGGAGTAATGTGAAACAGAGTGTCTTGCTCAAGGGCACAGCTTATCACTGGGAGTCAAACTCGTGATCTCATGCTAACAATTCCGTTTATAATAATAACACTAAACTAATTACTGTTTATTTAATTAAACCAACTACATAACCTCTTTGCCACCAAACAAGCTATGGCTTTATGTTGTATTTATTGGAAGTAATTATTATTATTATTATTATAATTATTATTATTGGTAGAATCGTTAGCGCCATTGGAGAGAATACTTAGTGACATTTCATCCATCCTTATGTTCGGAGTTCAAATTCCACTGAGGTAGACTTTGCCTTTCATCCTTTTCAGGGGTCGATAAAATAGGTACCAGTTATGTACTGGGGTTGAAATCAACTTAGCCCCTCCCCTCAAAAGTGCTGGCCTTGTGCCAACATTTGAAAGCATTATACACACACACACACACACATATATATGAGTGTAAACGTTTATATAAAATATATATTTTGTATGTGTGTATGTGTACACATATGCGGACCTCAATCAATTGCCCCTTTATTAACTTTCCCCCTACATTGTATCATTCATTGCAGCTACCCCCACCCCAATCTTGATACAACTTTTCTCTCTTGCTAACCAAAACCTTTTCACTTTATTCTTTTATATGTTTCAGGCTTGAGGCTGTGGCCATGCAGGGGCACTGCCAGTATAAAAAGTATGCCCTACTCTTGGTTAACCATTAATCTTGTTCTCCACACCTACATTTCAGTGGCCATCCATCCCCTCCCTGGACCATCAAATTATCTCCCCTCATGCACTACACCTGTTTAACTCTCTACGACTCCACTGCTCCTCCTCTCCACCGTCAATGGTATTACCATTACTTCCCTACTGCTAGCATCCCTGTAGTCTCCCAAACCCATGCATATCTCTTCCCCTGAACCCTTCCAAAATCCTTAGGGATGTTGCTTATCTCCCCTTCCCGCCAACTTTCCCCACCCATTACTGCTCCTACTCTCTGAGCTTCCACCTGGGCTCCTCATCACCTCTGTCTATCTCCTTGGGGGACAGTATCAATTCACTCCCATTCTCTCAAATACGAGAAGCTGTGTAACCCCTCTGCAAGAACCTGCTGTGCCCCAACCCCTTCCCTCATATCTTAACTCCCATTTAACATACGCACACAGCATCTTCTCTCCCTCCCTAGGTCTGTTGACTTAAGAGCTACATGGCGACCTCACTAGTGCTGGTGGCACGAAAAAATCACCCAGTACCCAATGTGAAGCGGTTGGCACCAGGAAAGACATCCAGATGTAGAAACCATGCCAAAACAGACAACAGGACACAATACAGTCCTTCAACTTCATCACATTCTTATTAAACTGTCAAACCCATGCCAGGCTGGAACAGGGATGTTAAATGAAGATGACGATGGTGGTGATGATGATAATGATGATGATGATGATGGTAATGATGAAATCTTAGTAAATATAATTATTTACAAGCAATTATTTCTAGGTGTTGTATTTGTACAGTGAAATTTTTTCTTTCTACATGTGTAACATGTGTAGCAGTTGGTAATGTTTGTACATGTTAAGTAACTTTGTATCACCATGTATGTGTGTGTGTGCGTATCTGTATAGTATGTACATAACTGTTTATGTATCTCTGTGCTATATGATGGGATATCAATCAATACAGCAAACATAACGACCATCACAGCAGCTCTCAGTGCATTATCTCTAACAAAATAAATCAATAAATATATTTTAAACTATTTCGCTATGGCTGTCAACGTATTTAATCTATGACCGAGATAAATATGTTATTCGGACGACCGAATGGACATGGCTAATGACACATGCTTCGACATCTATTATGAATATAGTCTTTTACTGGCTTCAATAACTTGATTGTGTCCATACTGGAGCACTGCCTGTAAGGATTTTAGCTGATTATGTCAAGCCTGGTTATTAATATTTTTATTCATTTCTTTTTTCTTTTGTCTTGCATGGTACTTGGTGACCCTGTCAGTGCAGGTGCCACTTAAAAGCACCCAGTCCACACTGTAAAATAGTTGGTGTCAGGAAGAGCATCCAGCTGTAAAAATCCTGCCAAAACAGTCACAGAAGTCTGGTGCAGGCTTTCTGCCTCACCGGCTCATCAAATAGTCCCACTTGCAGAGGAGGGGATACATGGCTCCCTCAGTTGGAAAGGAGAGAGAGAGAGAGAGAGAGAGAGAGAGAGAGAGAGAGAGAGAGAAAGAGAGAGAGAGAGAGAGAGTGTGTGTGTGTGTGTGTGTGTGTATGTGTGTGTGTGTATCGTTTCATTGAGTGAGTGTGTTTGTCCCTCACTACCACCTAACGACCGTTTACGTCCCCAAAACTTAGCAGTTTGGCAAAAGAGACTGACAGAATAAGTACACCTGGCTTAAATAAATAATAAGTTCTGGGGTTGATTCATTTGAATAAAGATTCAAAGTGGTGCTCCAGCATGGCCACAGTCTCATGACTGAAGCAGGTAGAAGATAAAAGCATTACACTTGATAGAGTAATCAGAATGCTAAGAGATTAATTTATGTAGTAGTAGTAGTAGTAGCAATAATAATAATGATAACAACAACAACAACAACAACAATAATAATGATAATAATAAACTGGAAGTGCTTGCTGTAGAGATTCTGCTGCGTTGGCACAAAGAACTAAGAAAGTTGAAGAATCATAGAAGAGGATAAACTTGAAGACAAGGGGGAAAAAATAACAACAAAAAGCTAAAAACAAAGAGAAAGATGTGAAGAAATCTGAACCAGCAAGAAGTGTGGCAGATATGCCATAAATCTGGGTGTCTCGTAATAACAGGAGGAATGTCAATCATCTATGACTAATGATTTATAGATAGCATTTTCAAAAGAGTGACGTTTAATTTGAATAATCTCTTGCTGTAACATCTGTTCTACGAATCCCAATTTTATCAGAATGTTTTATGAGTAGGTGCAAGTGTGGCTGTGTGGTAAGAAGTTTGGTTCCTAACCACATGGTTCTGGATTCAGTTTCACTGTATGGTACCTTGGGCAAGTGTCTCTACAATAGCATCAGGCAAGCCAAAGACTTATGAGTGGATTTGGTAAATGGAAACTGAAAGAAGCCTGTTGTGTATGTGTGCGTCTGTCTGTCCTGCGCCAATGCTTGACAATCAGCGTTGGTGTGTTTGAGTCCCCAGTACACTCTGTTAAGTTTTTGGCATTAGGAAGGGCATCCAGCCATAGAAACCATGCCAAAACAGCCCCTGTCAGCATGGAAAACAGGCATTAAAAGACAATGAAGATGGTGATGATATATATGAAAGGCTTCTTTCAGTTTCCGACTACCAAATACACTCACAAGGCTTTGGTTGGCCTGAGGTTATAGTAGAAGACACTTACCGAAGGTTCCATGCAGTGGGACGGAACCCAGAACCATGTGGTTGAGAAGCGAGCCTCTTACTACACAACGACTTTGTATTTTCCTATCAATTAATTGATTAGTTCCTTTCATAAGAATTTCCTATTTCTACCTGGTACCACCACCCCATGGAGATGTAACCGACTGCTGTTTGAACCAGAAAGTTTCCATATTTGCATTTCAACAGATTATGGCCTCTCAGTCTTCTTCAGCAACAACATCAAACCACTCCTCGTTAAACCTGTAATGAGATGGAATTCAATTTTTTTTTTCAAGTGTCATAAATATCAGAAAATATTCAAAGCTAATTAAGATCATGTAAACTTCAGGTAAACCAGGTCAATTTTGCTTTCTTGTATAGTTGATTCAATTAAGACTATTTAAGCTTCAGGTAAACCAGGTGAGTGTAGTTCTCAGATGAGTATAGTTGATCTAATTAAGACCATTTAAGCTGGAGGTAAACTAGGATAGTTTTGCTCTCAGAAAAATATAGTTGATCTAATTAAGACCATTTAAAGCACACATGAACTAGGTGAGAAGGGTTCTCGTGAAATAGTTGACAACATGAATTATTACCTGTACAGACTATTTCAAAACTATGTCATAAAGTCTAAAGACTAAATCATGTCATAAAGTCTAAAGACATATCTTTTCACTGACTACCATGAGTGCAGTAAGAGTTTTCAGTATCCAGAGATAAAAATATTTCTTTGGCTTCCTCTAACTTAATTAGCAGACATGATAGAGGAGGGGCATATTTTGTTCCCTTTTACATCTGCAGAAGGGTTTATGGCTCTTCTTGTCTGCCTCTTTCTTTGTCTTTGCTTGCCACACTTGTAACCTGAGTTTTATTTTTATTTAGTGAAAAATCCTCATCCGAATTGTCCTTCTTTACAGTCATCACATTCAACACCAGATGTCCTTCATGGCTTTCTAAAATTTAGGTTTAACTCTTTAGCATTCAAATTTCTGTGTCAAATATAATGTTTATTTATTCACATTGGTTTGAATTAAAAATGCATAATCTTGTAGCTTCAAAATTTCAATGATGTAATTGTTTATTTTTAGAATGAGATTGTAGGGTAGATGTGGGAGGCCAGATCTGGCCAGTCTGAACATAAAACAGGAAGAATATTTGGGCAGGATTTGGTCAGTTGAAATGTTAAAGGGTTAATAAGGTTTGGACAAATATCAGCAACTTGCAAAAGCAAACATCAGGGAATGGTCACCCTTCATCTTATGTTACCCATCTCATTTGGCAGTCAGATGGTGTTTGTATTCTTCTTCTATTCTTTTAAGCTAAAAATCACAAAATCTTTAGTTGGCAACATATTTTTAAATGAAAAGAAAGGAAAAAAAACATTACAAGTATAACAGATCAAATTATGGAGACCCCCCACTCCCATAACACGAGGAAACAAAGAAAAAAGGGTGGGGAATGAAACAGTGGAAGATTGGGGTGGGGAGTAACGGGTTGTACATCCCAGAACAAATGGTGTGTTTAGCTCTGCCTTGTGGACATAATTGCAAAGGTGTTGCCACAGAGAATGGTCAAGGACACTCCAGGCAGGGTTCATTTCTCAGATGGGCCACAGTTATCTTGATTTTGTGAATGAAATTGGCAGTGCACAAGAACACTTGGGGGTCTCAACCGTAACTGACACAAACTGACAGCGACTGGTCAGCCTCCTGTATTTGTTTAATTTTCCTCTCCTCTGCATTACGGGAGGGTGACACACAGGTTCATGGCCAATGCAGCAAGGACGGAGTCAGGAAACATGTTGCATCCCAGATTAGGGTTTTCCTCCCTCATATGAGAAGAGGATTATTCTGTCGGGAATTTACCATCCCCAGTCAAGACCTCCTGGCTCCATTTGTGACAGGAGGCCAGCCATGTCAAGGCCCCTTTCTAATTATGTCAATATGTTCTGTGCTTTCATTTTCTTCCTCTTGACAGGAATCACAGAATGACAACAGTCAAACCAACAATGACCAAGTAATGAGTCTACTCCCTCATTTTGACTGATTCAACTACATTTGTTGTTGTTATTGCTTTTCCTTTCACTGTTCCAATGCTGCTCTTACAACCATTGTTAAGATACAATGGTGGCTTAGCGGAATTGCTAGAAAGTCGGACAAAATACCTTGTGGTATTTAGTTATGTACCTTTTCTTTTTGAGTTCAAATACTGCTGAGGTCAACTTACCCTTTCATCCTTCTGGGGTTTAAATTTAAAGTACCAGTCAACTACTGGGGTTAATACAATCAATTGTTCCATTCCCCACAAATTTATAGTCTTATTCATCATCATTTAATGTCCATTGTCCATGCTGGCATGGGTTGGATGCCTTGACCAGGGCTGACAAACTGGAAGGCTGCACCAGACTCCAGTCTAATTTGGCATGGTTTTCTACAGCTGGATGCCCTTCCTAACACCAACTACTCCGAGAGTGTAATGGGTGCTTTTACATGCCACTGGCATGGGTGCCATTTGTGTGACACCAGTCTCTTCCATGACTGCGGTTTTGCTCAACTTGACAAGTCTTCTTCTCAAGCATGACATAATGCTAAAGGTCTCGGTCATTGCCTCCATGAGGCCTGACAATCATTATTGTGTTTGTTGTTATGGTTACCACCAAGCTACAGACATCGTTAACAATGGCGTTGTTACTCCTTGTACAGCTGTTTCTCTTGGTTTTTTTTAATAGCCATTGTAGTAGCAGAGTTTGTTATTTGTTGTTGTTGTTGTCAATCTGTTGCAGCTTTTCTTGTGGCAGCTGTTTTTTTTCTCTTTTTAATGAAACCTGTCCCAGTTGAAAGGCAGCAGTAGCAACTGCTGACCAAATATTCCTCAAACCACACTGTATGGTATTAAAAATGGAAGGACACATTTTATAATGTACTCCAAGATACACTGTGCCTAAATAAAAGACAAGAAGTCACAGATGAAATATCTTTGATTGCAACTCAGCCAAAGAGATCAGCTGCAGAAAGATGTGCTGCATGAGATCATACCTGCCCACCACTGAAGAATCTCAAGAGGAAATTTTGGTGGAAGGTTTTACTTTAGATCACCTTAAAACAGGAAGTTTCTATGATAGAATCATGGTCAGTTTCAGGTGGGTTGTTACCTTTCCCAGCAAAAATATACCCCTACTGGTCCTTATAAACTTACAATTCACCCCTAACACTAAAACCATCCTTGGTTGGCTAAATAATTTACTGTTTCAAGTGTTGACTGATGAAAAGAAATTGGTGAATTAACCCTTTCATTATCGTATCCCTGCCTTTGGTACAATTCATTTTTAAAATAAAGTCATCATCATCATCATCATCATCATCATTTAACATCTGTTTTCACTGTTGGCATGAGTTTGATGGTTTCACTGAAGCTGGCAAGCCGAAGAGCTGCACCAGGCTGCAATTGTTTCTACGACTCAATGCCATTCCTAACATTAACCACTTTAAAGAGAGTACAAGATGCTTTTTATGTGACACCAGCAAAAGGTGCCCTTTACGTGGACACTAGTACAGGTGCTTTTTATACAGCACCTTTATTAATCAAGTAGTTACTTGAAAAAATTACCCTGAAATTCTGAAGGAAGATTTTAATTTGGATCCCTTAAAAACGAAAGCTTTGTACCACAGAACCTGTTGCAAGGTCTTAGGCGGGGTTAATTCTGGGTTAATCCTGCTAAAGATAAACGTGTCTCCCTTAACCCTTTTGATGTCGTATTTCGGTTAACGTACAATGCTTTTGTTTCAATTAATTTTTCAAATAAAGAACTTGGTGAAATAATATTGATGAAATTTTATAATGATGTCAATGGTAATCATGATGTGAATGATGATGATAATGATGATGACATATGTGTGTGTGTGTGTGTGTGTGTGTGTGTGTATGAAATGGTAAGCTGGCAGAACCATTAGCACGCTGGGTGAAATACTTAGCGGTATTTCGTCTGTTACGTTCTAAGTTCAAATTCCGCTGAGGTTCACTTTGCCTTTCATTTTTTCGGGGTCGATAAATTAAGTACCAGTTACCCACTGGGGTCGATGTAATTGACTATCCCTACCCCCAAATTTCAGGCCTTGTGCCTATAGTAGAAAGGATTGTTATTATTACTATTATTATTATTATTATTATTATTATTATTATTACTATTATTAAGGTGGCAAGCTGGCAGAACTGTTAGCACGCCGGGCAAAATGCTGAGTGGTATTTCGTCTGCTGCTACGGTCTGAGTTCAAATTCTGCTGAGGTCAACATTACCTCCCATCCTTTTGGGGTCAATAAATTGAGTACCAATTACACACTGGAGTTGATTTAATCAACTGGCCCCCTCCCGCAAAATT
>NC_068990.1:29487872-29500217 GCF_001194135.2 Octopus bimaculoides | reverse complement strand
AGTATTTGTGTGTATGTGTGTGTGTATGTGTTGCGTCTGTGCGTGCATGTACATGTGTGTCTGTGTGAGTACGTGTGTCTGTCTGCTGTGTGCGTATGTGTGTGTTGCATGTGTGTGTGTGTGTTGTGTGTCTGTGTGAGTACATGTATCTATCTGCTGAGTGCATATGTGTGTGTCTGTTGTCTGTGTGTGTGTGTGTATATGTGTGTGTTGTGTGTATGTGTTGCATCTGTGCGTGCATGTGCATGTCTGTGTGTGAGTACACGTGTCTGTCAGCTGAGTGCATATGTGTGTGTTGCATCTGTGCATGTGTGTCTGTGTGAGTACATGTGTATCTGTTGCATGTGCATGTGTGTGTGTGTATGTGTTGTGTCTGCATGCATGTGCATGTGTGTCTGTATGAGTACGTGTGTCTGTCTGCTGTGTGTGTGTGTGTATGAAGTTCTCTTTTATCTTCAATTTTATTTTACATCTTTCTTTTTTCTCTTTTCTCTCTCTCTCTCACTTTAATGAGGTGTTGCAAGTTGATATTTGTAAATTATCAAACAGTTATTATAAATTATTGATTGACAAAAACCTGCTGAACTGGCAGAATCATTAGAGTGGTGGAAGAAGATGCTTCACACTATTCGTTTCAGCTCTTTATGTTCTGAGTTCAAATCTTGCTGTGGTCAACTTAACCTTTCATTCATTTGGGGTCAATCCAATACGGTCAATCCCAGTCAAGTACTGGGACTCAGGGTATATACTTGGCCCCTCCCACCAAAATCGCTAGCTTTGTGCCTAAATCAGAAGCCATTATTACTATTATTATTATTATTCTTTTTACTAGTTATGAAAGTAAAAACTGATGATGCCATTTTATGTAAATAGGAACACAGGATTTCCTCCTTTATATTTTTGAATTTCTGTGTTGCTGCAGTTTTTCCCACTTGACATTTTGAACCTGAAGAAGACAGACAATCTTTTGAAACATGGTTCAAACTGTTAAATAAACAATCTCTATTACAAATCGCAACGTGCTCTTCTTATTGTCTATCATTATTAAAGGTGGTATGGTTAGAAGAAATGTTAGCACGCTGGGCGAAATGCTTAGTGGTATTTCCGCCGCGGCCGACTTTGCCTTTCATCCTTTCGGGGTCGATATAATCGACTTAATCTGTTTGTCTGTCCTTGTTTGTCCCCTCTGTGTGTAGCCCCTTGTGGGCAGTAAAGAAATAGGTATTTCGTCTGTCTTTACGTTCTGAGTTCAAATTCAGCTGAGGTCAGCTTTGCCTTTCATCCTTTCGGGGTCGATAAATCAAGTACCAGTTCCGTACTGGGGTCGATCTAATCGAGTGAACCCCTCCCCACAAATTTCGGGCTTTATGCCTAGAGTAGAAAAGATTATTATCATTCCAAGGTGGCAAGCTGGCAGAATCGTTAGTATGACGGACAAAATGCTTACAGCAGTTCATCCATCTTGATGTTCTGAGTTCAAATTTCACTAAGGTTGACTTTGCCTTTCATCCTCGTACTGGAGTCAATGTAATCGACTTGTCCCCTCCCCCAAAATTTTCAGGCCTTGTGCCTATAATAGAAAGGATCATTATTATTATTATTATTATTATTATTATTATTATTAAAGCAGTGAGCTGATAGAATCGTTGGATTGTTGGACAAAATGCTTTGCAGTATTTCGTTTGTCTTTACAGAACAGGTAGATTTCCAGTTCTGCGAGTTGAGGAGTGGTAGCACTGCTAAAAAAGGACTCAAATAAAGGGGCTCACATTGATAATTTTTGGCCCCATTACTCAGCTAAATGCAGATTTTAGAATTTTGGCTAAGGTGTTAGCAAGGAGTCGGCACTTGTCATCAAGGGTCTGATTAGTGGTGCATAAACATGTGCCATGGATAGGCAAATCTATCCATGACAACCACTACCTCATGCAATACATCATAGAGAAAGAAGGTCAGTAATGAATCTGGCACAGGTTGTTCTCTGGTCAATTTAGATCAATCTAAAACCTTTGATAGCATTGACCATCAGTACTTGGTGGCTGTTCCCATGGCAACCAGTTTCAGTCTTGTCTTCTGCAGTTGGATTAGTGCAATGTACAGCAATGTCTGCTCACTGGTTTGTGTGAATGATTACCCATGGGAACCATTCAGCATCATGCATTTGGTCCATCAAGGTTGCCCCTTCTCATCTCTTCTATATGGTCCCTTCTCATCTCTTCTATATGTATTGGTTCTAGAGCCACTGTTGAGTAAAACTAAAGACATTCAGGAACATGCAGCTTGAACTAGGACATGGGAGAACCGTATCAGCGTACATGGACTATGTCACTGCCATAGTGTTGGACCCCAAACCTGACTGGTCTTACTTCAAAAGAATATGAGAGGGTGACAGGAGCAAAACACCAACCAAGGAAATTCAGTGGACCTGCAGCTCAGCACCTGGAGAGGCAGGTCCATGCCTTCCAACCATGTTGAAGGATGCTGGACAGAGGGCCGAGTTAAATTGCTTGGGGTCTGGTTTGGTCCAGACCTCCACAAGCAGAAATGGGTTGAGAGAAAGCTTTCCCTGAAAGGTCAAGCAGAGGTGATGGATGCATATATCACCTCTGTTGTATATTAGTGCCTGACTGTTGTACTTTGCTCCAGTTCATGCCTGACCAAACTGGAGCATGTATTCTTCTGCTTTCTGTAGAAGGGTTGCATTCTATTGGTTAAGCACTCCATTTTCTGTCAACACCCACTGAATGGAGAACTGGTCATGCTGTGAAAGATAATGTGCAAACATGTACTAAGGCTGCAGCGTCTCCAGTGTTTCGTTGATGGTGAACACATTTGTCAGAATAATAATAATAATAATAATAATGATAATAATAATAATAATATTGATTTCTTTTATTTGCCACTAGAGCGAAGGATGAGGGGAACAATACAAAGTGTTGGGGTTTATGTAGAATGGAATGATTAAAAAAAAGAGAAAAGTGTACACAATATACAATAAAAGGGAAGTATGTGTAGAATATGAGAGTAAGAGAGAGAGAGAGAGAGAGAGAAAAAAGTCGATAGTGATGTGGTGCCATTGATACAGGAGGAGCTCTAGGGATGATTGAGGAACCCCACTATACAAGATCTTCCTGAATACCAAGGGCAAGTGCCCTCTCCAATTCTTTTCCTCCTCCTCCTCCTCCTCCTCCTCCGAAGAAGAAGAAGAAGGAGAAGAAAAGAAAAAGTAGAAAAAGAAGAAAAGAAACGAAAAAGAGGAAAAAGAAAAGGGAGAAAAAGAGAAAAAGATGAAGAAGAAAAAGTAGAAAAAGAAGGAGAAGGAGAAGAAAAGAAAAAGTAGAAAAAGAAGAAGAAAAGAAACGAAAAAGAGGAAAAAGAAAAAGGAGAAAAAGAAAAAAGAGAAAAAGATGAAGAAAAGTAGAAAAAGAAGGAGAAGAAAAGAAAAAGTAGAAAAAGAAGAAAAATAAGAAAAATAAAAAGAAAAAGGAGGAGAAGGAGAAGAAGAAGAAGAAGACTAGAAGAGAAATCTGTTGGAGAAGATATTTATGTAACAATATTAATTCATGTTGAATTTTGTTGTTGTTGTTGTTGTGATGAGTGTCACCATAGAATGTGTTGATAAAATGGCAATGTGTGGCCTTGGCATCATCTGTTATGCAGGATTCAGAGTTTCTAAGGTGACAAAGTAGAGAAAACAATTTGATTAAAGAATGGAATCTCAAGTTGAACACAATATTACTGCTATTACTACTACTACTACTACTACTAATAATAATAATAATAACAATAATAATGATAATAATAATAATAACAATAATAATAATGATAATAACAACAACAATAAATTTTCATATCAGAGAATGAACAGTAAGACACACACACATATATATTTACACAGATTTTCATACACAAAACACACCCACACACAAGCACACATATTCACACAGAAAACAAACACACACACACACACACACACATGGATATTCATACACACGCTACACTTGTACACACACACTCAATCATTCACACATAAAAATTAATTCACAGAAACACAATAATAGATTCACACACACACATTCATTCATAAGAAACAAAATTCCACAGATTTATTCACAAATACACATACATTCTTCCACATACATAAACACACATATTCATACACTAACAACTAGACAGACTTACACACGCACGTACATTTACTGCCCCAGGGATACACATATATTTGTCCATTCGTGTATATCCATACACCGGCAAACACACGGATTCATCTTCAGCTATGTTTACACTCATGCATTCATCTACACATAAAACACACCCATTTATACATGCACGAAAATCCTCACATTTATTCACACACTTGTACGCATATAACGTTTATATATACACAAACACACAAATGTATTCATCGATAACACATCGATACAGCCACAAGATTTATCTACATAAACCCACAAACACATACATTCGTATGCACACACAAGCGTAGTCATATATACATACGCACGCAAACACATTCATCCACACACAAAAATCTTACATATTCATCGATGCACCCACATACAGAATCATCAACACAGACACACAGACATACACGCATACACACAGAGTTCATTTATCAATCAATCTAACATTTTTCAATTCTCTTCACTCAGTCAGTCTCTCTCTCTCTCTCTCTTTCTCTCACTTTTACTCTGTCTCTCTCTCCTCCTATTTCTCTCCTCATTCATGTTAATGTTTAAATAATCTCCTACAAACAGTTTAGAGACGGCTACATGTACTTGGTCTTCTACTAAATCTTTGTCCTGACCGAACAATTCTTGACATTAGTGTAGTGTGGGTGGGGCCCCAGGGCCAGTTCCCTTGGGTGCAAAATATAAAATGAAAGCAAAGAACAATATCGCAGTAATAGTAAGTGATAAAATAGCACCCTGGACCCCTACAATATTTGTCCTGTTGCTGAGGGTTAGCAACTAATTCTGTGTTATTAATTCTTGGGTCAACTCACCACAAATGTCCTTGGAAAAATCCCAAAAGTCAAAAAGTCTCATTTCTCTCTTTCTCACCTCCCACCCCACACTCTACTTCACTGGTTCTCAATCAGGGTCCATATGAACCCTAGAGGTTCACATAAAATTTTGGAGGGTCCGTGCAAGCAAAGCGTGGAGGCGCATGGCTCAGTGTTTGTGGGGCGTTGGATTCACGATTGTAAGATTGTAGTTTCAATTCTTGGACCAGGCAATGAACTGTGTTCTTGGGCGAGACACTTCATTTCATGTTGCTCCAGTCCACTCGGCTGGTAGAAGTGAATAATCCTGTGATGGACCGATGTCCCGTTCAGGGAGGAATATAATGACGAGCTTAATTCAAAACCAGAAATATGCATTGGAATTCCCTTGCCCTGACTGGCCCCTGTACTGGTAGCATGTAAAAGCACCATCCAAATGGGGTCAATGCCAGCACCCTCTGGCCCCTGTGCCGGTGGCACGTAAAATTATATATAGTGAGATATAGGACACCCCAAACTTAAAAGATTGCAAACTGAAAGACAGTGTGAGAGACTGATCCCACTGAGGCCGGAGGTGGATGTTGAACCTCACGTCTTGAATTGTGTGGATGAAAAGGAGAAGATGAAGTGGTAAGTCGTAATTTAATTAGAAACTGTGAAAAACATTTGGTTGAATTTTTTTGGTTTTAAAAAAGGAAAAAGAAAATAAGTAAATCCTGTATGAACATTTGTTTAAGAAGTTTAAAAGTATAAGGTGAAAGCGAAAAGGGAAGTCACGGTTTCACCTCGGAGCGAGGCTAGAAATTGTTATGTAAAATATAAAATTTAAAGGAAAAGGAATCCACAGTTTCATCTCGCAGCGGGAGCGAGATGGCCGTCTCATTTGCATCGTAATTTTATTCATTTCACATTCATCCTTTCATGTGTTTTTTGTTCCTGCATGTCTGTGTATGTCCCCTTTGTGTTTAGGCTTTGTGCCAGTAATAAAGAGTTAACCTCTAGCCGAACAATTATTCTGTACATATGAAGGGAAATAACCGGGAAATCACAAGACACAGATATTTTGAGCTGAGTGTGGGTGCTAGATTCCCTTGTTCGAAAATATAAGGACACAGATCATGTCGTACAGCCAGCTGGAGATGATGTCTCCTGGGGCTAAATTACAGCAACATTCATCCTAAACCAGGACTGCCATGATATGTTGGCAAACAATCTTTACTCCAAAGTACTATTGCTGAATATCTCTCGTTGTGAGATTTACAAATAGTAATTTTCTAATTGAAAAAATAAGTCCTGGAGTCAATTTGTTCGACAAGAACCCTTACCCTAGCATGGCCACGGTCAAATGAATGAAACAAGTAAAAAAAAAGGTTATTAAATCCCTTCTCAGGTTTTAAGAAAACCCTTTACTGGTTTAAATGAAGAAATTGCCGATGCCAAAGCCAAAAAGTAAAACGTTCTTGAGAAGAGCAAAAGACATCAAAGACATCTTTTACTTGTTTCAGTCATCAGATTGTGGCCATGCTGCAGCACCACCTCAAAGAATTTTAGTTGAATGAATCAACCTCAGTTCGTCTATTTTTTTTAAAGCCAGGTAAATTATTCCATAAGTCTCTTGATGAACCACAAAGTTATAGGGATGTAAACAGACCAACACTAGTTGTTAAGCAGTAGTGGGGGCAAACACAGGAACATACACATACACACACACATACATGACAGGCTTCTTTCAGTTTCCATCTACCGAATCCACTCACAAGGGTTTGTTTGGCCCAAGGCTATAGAAGACATTTGCCCAGGGTGCCATACGATAGGACTGAACTCAGAACTGTTTGGTTGGGAAGCAATCTTCTTACTACACAGCCAGCAACTTAGGGTGATGCACTGCGCAGATCTTGTCTTGTGAATGGTACCACACCATGTCTATGGCTTCGACCGCTTAACTCAGCTTTGAGTTGGAACCATAGACATAATATAAATCATGGCATCGACTACATTGTAGTACGATATAGAATAATGAACATTATTCCAATTTGATTCTAATATGTCAGAAGTCTTTTAAAAGGTATTTCTTCACCAAATACTTAGAGTAGCATGGATTAGCCATTTATGGAATGAAGGCATCGAATGAACTTCCTTTTGCCAGTCAGCTATTTCGAAATCAATTCAGAAAACAGCAGTTGTATTATTATGGCTGTGAGAACCGAGGAAGTTGTTCTAAGTTGCCATAGAAACTACTAACAGATCTCAGGCCATAGGAATGGAAAATACAAAGAAAAAAAAAATTAAAAAGAAGAATCTGAAAGGGATCTGGAGAAATAAATGATAACCTTTAATGATGCTGAATATGTAACGAACTGATGTAGAAAGCAACTGTTTAAGGGTTTAAGGGCAATAGGTATCTAATGAGATGGAGAGACAGGGATAAGAGGGAACGATATGGGATGACTTCCTGCCTAAAGAGTTCATGATGAATGATGATGATGATGGTGGTGAAGATGGTGGTTGTGGTGATGATGATGGTGAGAAAAATGGTGATGGTGATGATGGTGACAATAACAATAATGATGATGATGATTACAATGGTGATGATTATGCTGATGATACGACAATAATAATGGCAATGGTAATAATATGATGATGATGATGATGGTGAAGATGCTGCTGCTGCTGTTGTTGGAATACTTCTATAACAAGTTCTTTATGTTCAATAGCATTCCACAAATGACCATCACAAGTTATTTTATGACACCGTATAGTTTACCTAAGAATACATCAACAAATGTGTTCTTCCATAAAACAATGGGGATGCATTTTGAGGAAGACCTTGCTGCTATTTCTGGTAGATCACATGACCACTCACAGCCCCTCCCCCTACCTCCTGTTTTGTATAGAATTAAAAGCAAAATAGCTAAAAATGTGTCGCAAGCTTAAATAAAGGTCAGAAGTTCAAACCAAATGCAGGTATTTGTTGCTTATAAGTGAAGTTTGCCCAAGGTGAGGCAGGGGTGTCCCACGCAGGTAAGGAAAGGTAGACAATGCCAACGCATATATATTCATTATTGTGAATGCACAATCTCTTTTATTTGTTTCAGTCATTTGACTGTGGCCACGCTGGAGCACCACCTTTAGTCAAACAAATCAACTTATTTCTTAAAATTTACTTAAAATAATGGGTATACTCTTTTACTCTTTTACTTGTTTCAGTCATTTGACTGCGGCCATGCTGGGGCACTGCCTTTAGTCGAGTAAATCAACCCCAGGACTTATTCGTTGTCAGCCTAGTACTTATTCTATCGGTCTCTTTTGCCGAACCGCTAAGTTACGGGGACGTAAACACACCACCATCGGTTGTCAAGTGATGTTGGGGGGACAAACACAGACACAAAAAACATATACACACACATACATATATATATATACATATAAACGACAGGCTTTTTTCAGTTTCCGCCTACCAAATCCACTCACAAGGCTTTAGTCGGCCCGAGGCTATAGTAGAAGACACTTGCCCAAGATGCCACGCAGTGGGAATGAACCCGGAACCATGTGGTTGGTAAGCAAGCTACTTACCACACAGCCACTCCTATGTATAAAAACATATAGCTTATATTCATATAAAAGAAAAAGAAAATGAATATTGGGAAAAAGAATAAAATGTTTTGACTGACACAACAATGCACTGTAAGAACTGTTGTAATTTAATCATCCATTGTCTGATATGATATTTTGGAATAAAAATTCCTTCTTCAGATATCCCTAGAAATTGATGGAGTCGCTGCTATAATCGGTTTTCCAACAGCTTTTCTGTTTTTCTTTTTTTCTGGAAGCGTCTCAGCAGTGGTCTCATGAAGCTCCTTCCAGAATCCCTCATGAGAAGTGCGTGAGGTCAGCCATGTCTCAATCTCGTGCCTGCTGGTACATCCATAGCGCTACTTCTAAGTTATGTGTTATACATGCAGCTTCCTTTTCTCCACACCCACTTCCAATTTTTCTCTTTTTTTTTGTTATCAACAATACATGAGCATGTTATCAAAAATGAACCTACACACATCCAGATGTAGCTAAATAATATATTTGATTGCCAACCTCCAGCCTGTTGTTAATTTGTGAAGTTAATAGTTTGCTGTTAATAATAAACAATTATTAACATGCCAATCTCCATTTTCTTTTTCTTCTTTTATGCATATGTAGGGTCCTGGTAGGGTATAAAGATGGGGCATTTCCAATGAAGCACTCAACCTGAGTTCTGGGCTATCAACACTGTCAAATTCCAGACTAATACCGAAATTCTTCAGGTTTAGAAAATCCTGCTTTCACATTGGTAAAACTGTTTTGTGGGTTTAGTGAAGATTAACAGATAATCCAAGGGAGAAGACAAAGAAAGCCTTTAACACATCTTTAATGATCAGCTACAATTGTTTCTTGGCTTGCAACACTAGTTTATGCCAAAGTTCAAAGTGAAAAGTTACTATTTGGATTGTGTGTGTGTGTGTGTGTATGTTTATACATACAAATATAAATATAAACATACATACACATCTATATGTATATATTACATCAGCTGACTGGTCCCATGCTGGTGGCACATAAAAAGCACCCACTACACTCTTGGAGTGGTTGGCGTTAGAAAGGGCATCCAGCTGTAGAAAGGGCATCCAGCTGTAGAAAGGTTGCCAGATCAGATTGGAGCCTGGTGCAATATCTGATTGGAGTCTGGCTTTCCAGACCTCAGTCAAACTGTCCAACCCATGCCAGCATAGAAAGCGGACGTTAAACGATGATGATGATGAGTATGTGTGTATGTAAATATATATATTTTATATATATGCATACACAGACACACAATAAATACATATGTATATATACATACATGTTTACACACACACACACATATATATATATATACATCCACACGTGCATATATACACACATAGACACACAATACGTAAGTCTGTATATACACATACAAATAGACATACATGCCAATACATATACACGTATATATTACACAAACACACCCACACACACACACACACACTAGTGTAAAACAAGAAGATAAGATTAAAGAAATGTCCGGTTCAGACACAAGACTCTCACAGGAAAGAAAGAAGGAGAAAAAGAGAGAATAAAAAGGAAAAGAAAACAACAAAAAGAATGCATGGAATCATTTACTTGAAAATAATCATCATCATCATTATCATTATCACAGATTAACGTCCGTTTTCCATGCTGGCATGGGTTGGACCAAAATACTGTTGCATATTCTGTTATAGTGCTAAGATTTTCTCTCGATTATTTTATTAATGCCTACTGCCTACCCGAAGTATTTATTCACAACATGTATAACATAGCAGGTAAGAGACCAATCAGGGAATGTTATATGAGACAGGTATGATACGATGTGTTGTATTCAAGAGAGATATTTGTCTCTTATTTGTTAAATGCCATAAAACATTTTAGAGCTAAGAACAGACCACTTAAAAGTGCTTTGAAGCCTGAGTCACATTTACATTTTATCTATGAAAAAAACAAACAAACAAAAAAAAAAAAACAGAATATGTGGCGCGGAGAACAAAATGTACAAAGTATATAACTAAAGACATTAATATAGGGTCAGAAGGTGAAATTGTTGAACGAGTGAAGAAATGAAAGAAGAGAAAGACAGAAAGAGAGAGGAAAAAAAGAGAATGAAAATTAAATGCATGAAAAGCAACACACACACACAAAACAAACAAGTAGAGAAATAAACTTGTTGCCAGAAGCTGTTGCTCTGATGCAAGTCTGCAATTAATGCAGGAATAGCTGCAGCGATTTGCATAGGTTTTTTTTAACTGACAGTTATTGCAATAATAATAGACTTGGGCAGTGCAAAGGTTTTTGAAGTAGCACATACAACACATACACATTCATGTATGTGTGTGTGTGTGTGTGTGTAATGTGTGTGCATGTGTGTGTGTGCATGTACGTACTGGTAATGTTAGTATTGAGCAGTGAGAATGAATGTTGAACACTGCATTGGTGATAAATATTTTTTATTTTATTGGGTAGCCAGACTACTGGGGGTTTCATGTTGGGAGATATCTCTCTCATCAATTATTCAAGTATGTACCTTGGAATGTTGGTTTTCATCTCCATCCTGATATTATATATATATATATATATATATATATAATATATAGTCGTGGTCACTGCCAGGTCCACAGGATGGCTTCTGTACTAGTGGCATGTAAAAAGCACCATTTGAGTGTGATCGTTGCCAGCGTCGCCTTACCAGCACATATGCTGGTGGCATGTGAAAAACAACATTTGAGTGTGGTTGTTGCCAGTGCTGCCGGACTTGCTCCCGTGCAGATAGCACATAAAAAATATCTCTTGAGCATGGACATTGCCAGAACCGTCTGACTGGCCCTCGTGTCGGTGGCACGTAAAAGCATCCACTACACTCTTGGAGTGGTTGGCATTAGGAAGGGCATCCAGGTGTAGAAACTTTGCCAGATCAGATTGAGCCTGGTGCAGCCTTCTGGCTTACCAGTCCTCAGTCAAACCGTCCAACCCATGCCAGCATGGAAAACGGATGTGAAACAATAATGATGATGATGATAATAATATATATATATATATATATATATATATATATATATATATATATATATATCTAAGCTTTAATCACAAATCACAACAATTGTTTCATTTTGGGGGTTGATAAAATAAGTATGAATTGAGTACTGGGGTTGATGTAATCAACTTAACCCCTTCCCTGAAATTGCTGGTCTTTTGCCGTAGCACACCTGTGCCGGTGGCATGTAAAAAGCACCATTTGAGCATGGGTGACGATAGTGCCACCTGACTGGCTCCTGTGTCAGTGGCACGTAAATGGCACCCACTACACTTTCAGAGTGGTTGGCATTAGGAAGGGCATCCAGCTGTAGAAACTTTGCCAAATCAGATTGGGGTCTGGTGCAGCCTCCTGGCATGCCAGTCCCCAGTCAAACCGTCCAACCCATGCCAGCATGGAAAGCGGACATTAAACGATGATGATGATGATGATTAGTACTTAAAACACAATTTCCTGTCTGAGATTTTATTTACACAAAGAATCCACTACTAAATGCTGCTGTCTTCAAAGTGCTTTTCTAAGAAACACATAAAGTTGCTAAAATTGTCCACTTCTGGTATTTTTACAGCCTCTTCCTGTTAAGGACATACTTCCGGACCAAAACAACGAGGAACACTCAACATGGGCAACCTAAAACACTAGAAATAGCAGCTGAATATCTTTCTGCAGTTGCAATCCTGTTGTCTTAAATAAGAAGATATTTGATAAAGTTGTCCTAAAT
>NC_068990.1:29485846-29487743 GCF_001194135.2 Octopus bimaculoides | reverse complement strand
GTATGAATCGGGGTTTTGTAGCAGATGAAGAAGGAAATGAATTCTTGTGTTTATATGAGAGGGGGGCGGGGGTGGCAGAGGGTATTAGAGAGAAAAAGGGAGTAACAAGAAGGGAAGTATAATTGTGAGGCGAGGAAAAGATTAACTAGAGAGAGAGAGAGACAGGAATAAGTGGATTAAGAGGGTAGCAAGGGAGAAAGAAAGGATAAGAGAAAGAGTAATGAAGGAAGAGAGAGCAACAAGTGGAAATAAAGTAACAAAGAGAGAGAGAGAGAGAAAGAGAGAGAAATAATAAGAGAATGGTGTGTGTGTCTGTGTGGATAAATTGTGAAATAATTGACACATCAATGTTGAAGAAACACAGCTTCACTGTATAAATATATACACCCTGTGTTATCTACATGTTACTTGTCTCAGTAGTTTGGTTACAAAATACACAGGAAATATACACCCTTTGTTATCTCCACACGACTCGGCCTCTATACATGATTCAGTTCTATCTGTGCAAATATATAAACCCAGTTCTAATAACACACTGTCTCAGTACTTTAGTTATCAATATATATATATATATATATAATATACACACTGTTTTAACTGCACTACATGAACGTATATACACCCTGTGTTATCTACACACTACTGTTTTGGTACTATAGTTCTATACAGTAAATATGCACTGCATTATCTACACACCACTGTTTCAGTACTTCAGTTATAAACACACTGTAAATATACACCCTGTATTAACTACATTATATATATGTGTGTGTGTATATATATATATATATATATATATAGACCCTGTGTTATCTGTACACCATTGTTTCAGTTCTTCAGTAAAAGAAAAGCTGTAAATATACACCCTGTATTATCTACATTAAGTGAAGATTTATATATATATATATACACACACAATGTTATCTATGCACCATTGTTTCAGTTCTTCAGTTATAAAAACACTGTAAATGTATACCCCGTATTAACTACATTATGTGAATATATATATATATATATATATATATATATATACAACCTGTATTATCTATACACTATTGTTTCAGTTCTTCAGTTATAAACATACAGTAAATATACACCCTGTTATTGACACTCCTCTGTCAATAGTTCTTTGTACCTTTGGCCGGTGAATGGAATGAGAGAAAGATCTGCTGCTGTTTCTGTTACATTTTGCATTCTTCATAAGTAAAGCTGTTAGATATTTGCTCTCTCTGTTGGATGGAGATTAAGGAGGATTAGGGGTCTCATCATCAGATGGCAATAATTAGTTGAAAATTGTTTAAGTGCTCTTAGGGTCATCCTAGAGAGAGGGGGGATGGAGGAGGAGAGAGAGAGAGAGAGAAGCGTGGTTTAATTAACAAAGTCTTTTATACAGTGAGGTTGAATCTAAGCTCTATGTTCATTTTATTTAATTAACAAATTATGAATTTAGTCATCGTCACTAAACATCTGTTTCCTATGCTGGCATGGGTTGCACAATTTGACAGAAACTGGCAAGGCTGGAGGGCTGCATCAGGTTCCATTGTCATTTTTGGTTTGGTTTCTACTGCTAGATGCCTTTTCTAACGCCAACCACTTTTACAGTGTACTGGATGCGTTTTATGTGGCATCATCAGCACCACTGCATTTTATGTGGAATTATCACCAATGCTTTTTACACGGTACCATTACCAGTGTTTTACGTAGTACCATAACCAGTGCACTTTATGTGGCACCATCACTGGTGCGTTTTATGTGACACTGTCACTAGTGTGCTTTATGTGGCACCATCACCAGATACATAGATACCCCAGTTGGAAAACAAAGGAGTGTGGGAGAAACAATTTATTATAATGATACATGACCTACTAGAAATAGTAGATAAATCTCTCTTAAATCA
>NC_068990.1:29478578-29485622 GCF_001194135.2 Octopus bimaculoides | reverse complement strand
GATTTGGTAGAAAGAAACTGAAAGAAACTTGTAATATCACCATCATCATCATCGCTTAACATCTGATGGAGGAGATTAGATGTTAAAATTGATTATAGTTTTTATTACTCATGTTGCTATACAATTTGTTTCATACAAAAAGACTCAGATATTCATAATAGAAAATCAGAATTGTCTAATTGTACTCGTTGGTAGCTTGGATAAAAACTACAAAAGACGTTAGAAGTACATAGATTTTCTGTTAGTAATCATGTTGTAATGTGTTTGTTTGTTCTTGGAGTCATGTCTATTTTAAACAAGACTAAAAAATATAAATTGGGTGCTAATATTTATAATAATATTAAAATATTAAAAGGCTGACATTCTTTCTATGAATTTCTATATATGTGTCTATTTAAAACTTTGTAAATGAAATAAATTAATTGATTAGGCTGAATTTGTGTTTAGGATAACCAAATAAGGAAGTGAAAGAATTTTCAAATACAAAAACCAAGATTTTTACTTAACCATCAATTATCATTTCGACTTAAGAAATTATTAGGAAAAAATGTTTAATAGTAATCAATAAAAATTTCAGCTTTATAAAATTTATAATTAAAAGAATTTATTGTAAATAATAGATCTAATATTCATAGAAAAAAAAATAAGTGTAATATGTCGCAATTAATTATCTGGTCACAGTATTGAAATACTTTTTAGATTTTGGAATAGATACTATACGAGTAATAAGGTTAAAAATTCAAGATAAAGGGGATTTTAGTTACGTTATCAACTGCTAAACTTGTATAATCGTCTATAGAGCGATATAGAAGAAAGGTTTTTATATATTTAACATCGAAAAAATTGTTTATGTTATTAATATTTATTGTAGAGTAAGTTATAATAGATAAAAAACTAAAGAAGAGTGCTATATAAGTTTGATGTGGTGTGGAGGAGACAATAATTAATGGAAAAAATGGAGGTGTTAAAAAAGATGTAAATAGACTGACATCAGATATACGGGAATATATACACTCAAATTCATATGTATCTTACAAACCAATATACATGTTTATGCATATACACACCCATACAGCCATATATACATATACACACATTTTTCTGTACATACATAGACACACATATAAATACTTATATACATACATATATATATACATATACAGACCTACATCCATACATGCTTATACACTCCCATATGCTTGTCCATACATACATACATATATACACACATATGTACACTTATACTCGCAGTTCAATGCTTATATATGCTTCAGGGCATATATACCCATATACATATGTATATACATTATAAAAACATTATTTATATGGGAGAGTATTGTAGTTCACTTGAAGCATTGTGTATTGTTTGTAAACAATAAAAAGTTTAGAATGGTACAACAATGCACTATAAAACAAAAAATGGACTTTATACTTGTTGTAATTTGGTTATCTATAGTCCGATGATATTTCGGAATTGCAATTCCTTCTTCAGATCTTAGATGGAGTTTCTGCTATAAACTGTTTTCCAAAGATTTTCTTTTTTTCGGAAGCATCTCAGTTAGTGAATAACATAACTGGATATTCGGGTATATATTATAATATATACATATATATACCAAGATATTCCCTTCTATATCGGCGACTGCCATATTCCCTTCCATATTGGCTAACTCTAATGAGTGTAAGGTTATATAATCGGATTGTTACCTCACACTCCACTGTATTCCTTGCACGAAACTGATTGGTAAGATCAACCGTGATGAATGGATAATACTATATATTTTGGATAATATACCTGCTCTATTGACAGGTATATGAATGCAGCTTTTCCTTGTGATCTCTTAGATGATTCACATAAATATATATGTGTGTGTGTGTTACCTCCCCACCACTTGGCAACTGGTGTGTTTATGTGCCTGTAACTTAGTGGTTCAGCAAAAGACACTGATAGAATAAGTACTAGGCTTCAAAATAAAAAAAGATAAACAAAGAAAACTAGAGAAGAACTGGGGTTGATTCATTCGACTATAAATTCTTCAAGGCGCTGCTGCAGCATGGCCACAGTCTGATGAGTGAAACAAGTAAAAGACAAAAGGTAGGATGTTAAACATTGAGCTGTTGTAATTTTGTATCATTCGAGTGAGATCGTTGCCAGTGCCACTGGACTGGCTCCTGTGCAGGTGACACGTAAAATACACCATTTTGAGTGTGGCCATTGCCAGTACCACCTGACTGGCCCTTGTGCCGGTGGCACATAAAAACACCCACTACACTCTCGGAGTGGTTGGCGTTAGGAAGGGCATCCAGCTGTAGAAACTCTGCCAAATCAGACTGGTGCAGCCTTCTGGTCCACCAGTCCTCAGTCAAATCGTCCAACCCATGCTAGCATGGAAAGCGGACGTTAAACGATGATGATGATGATGATAATGATGAACACTATACTGTCAGATGTTGACCTACTAGAAATAACAGATAAATGCCCCTTAAATCACACCCTACCACCTTAAAAAAAACAGCCACATTTGGTAATGTAGGTCAGAGTAAATGGATATCCTATAGAAAAGGAGATAAATAAGGGAAGTGCAAATAACTGCAGTGCCTCTGAGTCTGCAGGACTAGCCATGGCACAATGACAATGATGATGATGATGGTGGTGGTGGCAGCAGTGGTGTCAGTGTCAAAGGAAATATCCTATAAATTATTGATCATGTTTGATTGATTTTTGAGCCTGATACATATTTGTTTTTACTGTGATCGCATAAAATGTGTAACTAGATCAAACAGTAAATCAAATGCTTAAAGTGTGTGTGTGTGAGTTCATGTGTGAGTGTGTGTGTGTGCAAGAGTGTGTGAGAGAGACTGTGTGTGCATGTGTGTGTGAGAGAGAGGGGGAGAGAGAGTGCGAGAGTGAGAAAGGGAGAGAGAGTGTGTATGAAAGAGAGAAAGAGAGTGTGTGTGTGTGTGTGCATGTGTGTGCGTGTTGTAGGTGAGCCAAATGTTTTGTCAAATAAAAACTCTGCATTCGGTAAAGTGATTTTGTTTTTTCTTTTATTTGTTTCTCGTTTAGCCCTAGGTCAGACTTGATCGAACAGATTTATGATCAAAGCTTTTCCGATCACTAAACTTTCGGATAAATCATTAAACCATATTTTTTATTCGTTAACTTGTTTCAGTTATTAGACTGTGGCCATGCTGGGGCACTGGTTTAAAGAATTTTCAGTTGAACAAGTCAATCCCTGTAATTATGTTTTTTAATTTCAAGCCTGGTACTTAGTCTATCAGTCTCTTTTGTTGAACTGCTAAGTTATGGACACGTAAACACATCAACACTGGTAGTCAAGTGGAAGTGGGGGACACACAGACAGACGCACGTGCACGCAGATATACACATATAAATTCTTTTGTTTGTTTACTTGTTTCAGTCATTTGACTGTGGTCATGCTGGAGCTCCACCATACAGGGTTTTTTTAGTCAAGCAAATCGACCCCAGGACGTATTCTTTGTAAGTCTAGTACTTATTCTATCGGACTCATTTGCCGAACCACTAAGTTATGGGGACACACTGACATTGGTTGTCAAGTGATAGTGGGGAGACAAACACAGACATAAAGACACACACACACATATATATACATACACATACACACACACACACATATATATATATATATATATATATATGTATATGTATATATATATATATATATGACAGGCTTTTTTCAGTTTCCATCCTCTAAATCCAGGCTACAGTAGAAGACACTTGCCCAAGGTGTCATACAGTGGGACTGAACCTGGAATCACGTGGTTGGGAAGCAAGCTTCTTACCATACATCCATGCCTATATATATCTACTATTCTTTCATTGTTTTACTTGTTTCAGTCATTTGACAGCGGCCACGCTGGAGCACCGCCTTTAGTCGAAAAAATTCGACCCCAGAACTTATTCTTTGTAAGCCTAGTACTTATTCTATCGGTCTCTTTTGCCAAAAAGCTAGGTTATGGGGGATGTAAACACACCAACATTGGTTGTCAAGTGATGGTGGCAGGACAAACACAAAATACACACACACACACATATATATATATATATATATGTATATATATATATATATATATATATACGACAGGGCTTCTTTCAGTTTCCGTCAACCAAATCCACTTACAATGCTTTGGTTGGCCCGACGCTATAGAAGAAGGCACTTGCCCATGATGCCACGCAGTGGGACTGAACCCGGAACCATGTGGTTGGGAAACAAACTTCTTAACACACTGCCACGCCTAGACATGCTTATGGTACGAATGAACAACAGGAAATCGCAACAGCCTTTCAGTTTTTATAAATTAATTAAAAACACGGTGTAAATTTGCTCGTTTTTGTTGTTACTTTATATATAATTATCCTTACATTTTGACACAAGGTCAGTAATTTTAGGGGAAGGATCAGTCGATTATATCGACCCCAGTGCTCAATTGGTACTTATTCTATCGACCCCGAAAAGATGAAAAGCAAAGTCAACCCCGGCGGAATTTGAACGTAGAATGTAAAAACGGACAAAATACCTAATAAATATATCGTGAAAGTTACATAAAGTATTATCCATTCCCCCAGATTTTGTCCGCTCATAATTTTCTGAAAATGCATTTCTAAATTTAAATTTAAAAGTTTTGCAACGATACGTTTTCACAGGGGTAGATTACAATCATTGATAAACATTCACATAACTTTTAGATGAAGTTTCCGATCCTCTCCCTCCACCGACAATTTCCTACCAACATTGTAGAAATTTACCGTCTCAAACGCCACAGGTTGCAAGAGATAGTTCACTGTCAGGCCCCGATAATTCAGGGTTTTCTTCTGTTCGGCTACGGAAACAGTGCCGTTAACTGCAGCATCCAGGATGTGGGAAGGAGAAATGGAGTCGCAGACCGTGGCATCCCAAATGAGGCATCTATCTCTAACCCAGGGACAGAGGGTAAGACCATGTGGTCTCTTTCCATCATTTGTGGATAATCCCGGCGGCTCCAGAACTGAAGGGATGTTAATCCGAGCCAGGGCCCGCTTAATGATTAGGCTTAGCTCGATGAGATGAGCGAAGCGATGAGCATTTAGGCGGCAAGACAGACCGTGAAGACCTGTGGGGTCGAGGGGCCTACCACAGCGGCATGTCAGTCCCCTACAGACGTCAGCTTCAATATATTCGTAATCTATACTTTCGAGAATTCACCTCTGCAAAATTTTATGAAAAGCCATACATTTTACAGGAAATTAGAAAGAAACAAAGACGGAGGCACTAAAGTGTAGTTGTGCCTTGTTTTACAAAGACGCAACAAATGACCCAGACAGCATGGTCGGTGCGCCTGCTAGAAATAGTAATAGTCTAACCTCATCCAAAATCACAACACCGCCTCACGTTGGATAATACGGTTCTGTGTTTCCTGCACAGAGGATAGAGACGTGATGGTTCCGTTTGGAAAGTCTTTAATCATAACATCTCTTCAATCAGAGCCGAGCTTCCAAGTGGTTGCTCGAAGTAACTAGAAATAATGGCCAAAATACCTTCAATGCTCACTCTAATGTTTAAAACGAGAGAAACGTCAGGACATTCTGGCCAGTGTGTACAAGAAGAGATGGCCACGGCTGGAATGACTGGCCATAGATTTGTTCGATCGAGGCTGACCTGGTGCTAAACAACACTGACGATATCGACAAAGGAGAAAAAAACTAGCAATAGCAGTAGTGGTGGTGGTGGTGGTCGTAGCAACAGCTACACAAAGTGACGCACGCACACACACTCGTGTTTGCTTTACATTTATTTTGTTCTTTAACTGAAGCGGATTTCGCATCGTAGTCTCTGTGGCGCAATCGGTTAGCGCGTTCGGCTGTTAACCGAAAGGTTGGTGGTTCAAGCCCACCCAGGGACGTACTGTATTTTTTTCTCTTTTTTTAAAAAAAAAAGAAACTGGATTTTATCAGAAACATTTTTTCTTCGTTGTTGTATTTTCAACTTTTTTTTTCTTTCTAGTTATGATGCAAACATTTATATACGACAAGTAACGTACACTTATTGTGGATGAACCTCCTGAACTGCAGTTCAAATCTTACAGATGACAAATTATTTATAAAACAGTTGTTGCTTAGTCCAGTTTAGCCTTGGATGAATCCCAGCCGTGACTCTACCGTAGTTTTGTACACTTAGGGCTATCTTATCAAATATACTTTCCTTTTTTAAACTAGTAGAACGAGGTTTGAGGGAAACTTTACAGTATTTTTTAGGTTTGTAATCATAAAGTGAAAGTTGAGACCTTCACTGTGTCCAGTAATGTCCAGATAGACGTGTCGTTAGGTAACTTGCCGCCTTTTTCGTTTGTTGAGAATAGCGTAGTCATTGCGCTTGCTAGAAATAGTAGCCAAACCTCCCCAAAATCACAGCTCGTGCATTTTCTGCACAGAAGATAAAGTCGTGATGGTCCTGCTTGGAATGTCTCTAATCATAACGTCTCTTCGATCAAGACAGAGCCACCACTTGGTTTATTGAAATAACTAGAAATAATAGTCAAAATACCTTCAGTCCTCACCCTAATCTGAAGAAAATTCTGAAGAGAAAAAAAAATTATGATCATAGTTTTGATCGAACGGGCAGAGGTTAAGATGCAGTTTATATCGAAATTCTATCATCTCATAAGCACATTGCACCGAAAACATTCTGAGGGTAAATGACATAAAGGTTATTGACTGTTTGGTACAGGGAAATACTGCTTGACGAGATACTCGTACGCACAAAATACTTTGGCCCTTTACAACGTAATGGATTCCTCTGGTTGCTATTTCTGAAATATCACTAGAAGAAGGTGCCTCTCGATGCGACATAATGAGGGAATTCTGTGAATAAAATTAAAGAATTTCACCAGTTCTTTTATATAACTCTATATACTGTCCATTCGGGGTGGTAGGCACGTTATTTGGGTCGTGGGACGAAAAGCGGTTGAGAAACTGTGATACAGAAGTTCCTTCTCAGGGTCACGGTCACAAAGAGACTTTGTTTT
>NC_068990.1:29475647-29476614 GCF_001194135.2 Octopus bimaculoides | reverse complement strand
TATTTATAAACAGAATAGTACGGAGAACAATGCTAAAACGTTCAGTTACTTCCCTTGAATATTTTTATTTATTTTTTTACCCTCCTAAACTTGAAGATTAACATAAATATGTATATATATATATATATATTTATTTATTTAGAGAGAGAGAGATAGAGAGAGAGAGAGAGATAGATAGAGAGAGACAGAGAGAGAGAAAGATAGAGAGAGAGAGAGAGAAAGGTGTGTATGTGTGTGTGTGGGGTGGGGTGGCAGTTTGTGAAGTCCTTAGAGCATCGAACAGATTGCTCTGTGATGATCGTTCCGGATCTCTGCATTCAAAGTTCAAGTTTTGTTGCGGTCAACTTTGCCTTTCACCCCTTTCAAGGTCAATAAAAGGTAAAGTACCAGTGCTGTACTTGGCCGATTCTTTTCTTTCTCTAACTGTCTTTTTGGAAGAAATCGATTGGAGAGATACGATGCCCAAGATACGTCGTACGTCATGACACGATGACGTCCATACGACTCCATTGAGAAATTAAAGGCCCACAGCACTGCGTGTATACAATACAAACACACACACAAAAGTTGCATATATCTTCATATGAATTATAAGCTTAAACATGCACACATACATACATAATATACATACAATAAAAACAATACAAAATGACATCCGTCGGGGATCTTGTTCAAAACGGGGGCACCAGTATTTTCTTAACGGAACACTTTGAAACTTGGGACACTGGTAGAATGTGTCATATAAAACATCTTTTTCTCTTAGTCTTCTTAACAAAAAAAAACGTACATCGCAAGTTATTTCATGTTAAAGTTGTCGTATTTCTGTAATTTCAACCAATGACTGACGTCCATTCAACCATAAAAATTAAGTGCTGACTACGTAAACAAACGATTCTCAAACGATTCTGGCGGTAATAAAATTATTATTTCCTTGTCAAGAAATGGCTGAAGCATATTGGCAGTAGCT
>NC_068990.1:29473257-29475331 GCF_001194135.2 Octopus bimaculoides | reverse complement strand
CTTGTCAGTGATTGGTTGAAATTATCGAAATAAGACAATTTTTTACATGAAATAAATTCGAATACAAATTTTTTTTCTGTTCTATAACACAAACTAGATAAGTATACGAAGTTTGAAAGTCTTTCGGTACCAAAAACACTACATAAAACATAAATGAAAACTGGTGCCCCCCGTTTTGAACAAGATCCTCCGTCGGTTACGACGACGCGGGTTCCATTTGACCCGATCAGTAGAATAGCCTACTCGTGAAATTAATGTACAAGTGGCTGAGTACTCTCCAGACACGCGTACCCTTAATGTAGTTCCCAAGGTGATTCAGTACGACACCCAAACCATTAAGCCACAAGCCTTCACCCACACAGGACAAATCCCATGGCCGCTACGTAACAACAATGAAGCAACAACCGCGACAGAGGACAGAGTTCAGAAAGTATCTTCCTCAAATTTAACGTGAAAATAATAATAATACAACATAACCCGAGGGGAAAACGAAATAAAAATTGATATACATAACTCCCTTTCTAAGATTGACAAATCCTATTTAACATAACCTGAAAAATTAAATAAAAAAATGTCGTTTGCGTTAATTTTGTTTTCGGAAACAAATACGCCATACTGTATTAACAGGTCTTAACATTCGCTCTGGCAAAATACATTTGGAGGGAAATAACGCAGCAAAGCTTGCATAGCTTCTCTACATACTCCAAGCCATTCTATTTCAATTGATTAAAGAAAAAAACTCTGCAGTTCTATGGTATTAATATGAATGTTCATCTATTTTTTTTCTTTAATGATAATATGAAAAATACGATGGAACTTTGACATAAAGACAGAACACACACACACACAGAGTTTCTTTTCTGTCTGTGAAAATCTGCCATGGAATGCAAATACAAACAATCGAACGAAACATTTCTGACAGAAGCTGATCATATCAACAGCAAGTCTCCATGGTAATAGATGGCCAGATTAGCTTGATCTCTCCTTCCTCCGTATTCAAGCCTCCCCCATAGAACTCTAATAATCATTGTTGATAGATTTGAAGACAAACTCCCGCATTTCTCTTCCCTCACTAAATCCGAAAATCCAATGTTATGTCATGGATGGATATCCAAACGTAACACACATACACCAAGACAACCACAAATGTATATATACATACGCACATAAAGGCATGTATATACACACACACATGTTTATATACCTAAATACATACATATGAATGCACGCACACATACCGTGTACCAGCAAAGACGCACACATATAGGTCGGTGCGTCTAAATGTAATATTAATGGATCTCGGTCGATTTCGACGAGTTGTTCAATGAGCAAATTGCCTACTTATTGAATCAACGTGAAAGTGGCTGAATATTCCACAGACACGTTTACCTTGAATGTAATTAACGAGAATCTTAGACGGAATCAGTGTCAGTCACTGTGTGACAAGGCTGTACCATTGAATTTACAGATATAATCCATCTGACGGGCTTCAGTATAGTTTCCGTCGACCCAGCTTTACTCTCAAAGCTTGGGTCGACCAAAAGCTATGGTAAAAGACACTTACCTAAGATACCGTGCAGTGGGATTGAACTTAGGAACTTGTAATTTTAAAGCAAACACTCTAATCATTCGGCCATGCTTGTTGCTGCTACTTCCACAGCGAACATTAACATCGCAGCTCATATCTTTTAACCCTTAAACGGGGAACCTCATCAGTTGAGGTTTCAAAATTTTATACATGGATATGACCACAATCATAAGAACTAAAAAATTTACGGCATTTCTCGATAACGAGATTGTAAATTTTGGATCTTTTTTAAAACGAGGGCCACATTTTTCATTAACGAAACACTTTGAAACTTGGATCACTGGTAGAATGTGTCATATAAAACATCTTTTTCTCTTAGTCTTCTTAAAAAAAAAAGAAATCCATAAATTATTCCATGTTAAAGTTGTCGTATTTCTGTAATTTCAACCAATCACTGACGTCCATTCAGTCGATATACATTAAGTGCCGACTACATAAACAAACGATTCTGAAACAATTAACCCTAACCCTAACCCTAGGGTTAGG
>NC_068990.1:29470352-29473156 GCF_001194135.2 Octopus bimaculoides | reverse complement strand
CTTAATGTATATCGGCTGAATGGACGTCAGTGATTGGTTGAAATTATCGAAATAAGACAATTTTTTACATGAAATAAATTCGAATACAAAAATATTTTTCTGTTCTATAACACAAAATAGATAAGTATACGAAGTTTGAAAGTCTTTCGGTACCAAAAGCACTACGTAAAACATTAATGCAAAATGTGGCCCCCGTTTTAAAAAAGATCCTTGCGGTGCAAGGGGTGAACAATTTTAGTTTTTGTACTTATTTAAAGTGAAACTAAGTATAACAATTACCCTTAAGAAAAAAAAATCTCTGCTTTTTGCCCATTTGACACGTACATTCATACAGCCCCTGCCTGCATTTTAAGGGTTAATGCTGTCTAGAAAAAAACAATCGACTGATTAACAAAGATTTCGCTTACCAAAATATTACAACCATCGGTCCACTCACATATACTGTGTCATCTCTCAGCCCCTCTTACTACTACTGACAGTCACTGCTCCTCTGAATACCACCCACCCCGCCAACCGATCCACCACCAGTCGCCTTCGTTGGGTCTCATTTCCCAGATTTTCGCTTAACTATTCCTTGCTCCTCAGGTCTGTAACTACATTTCCTGATGTAGTTTTCCTTCAGATACATCGGCCTACAGAAACAACTCATTGATCCATCAATCACAAGGATATCACTTACCCTGAGAAGGGCCAGCGAAAGTCAAGGGATCTGACCCTTCTTTCTTCAGTCGTAGCAAACCATTGTGTGCCACATATCATTACACTACTCAGTGGATTGGCAGAACCAATAGAGTGTTGAATAAAATGTCTTATGTTATTTATTCTGGTCTGAGTTTAAATCCTGCCATTACTGATTTTGCCTTTCATCTCTTCGGAGTTAACAATAATCCAGCATTGAAGCCATTCCTTATCTCTGTCTTACTTGGGAGCGATTACTTTTCAGGGGCAGAGGGGAGTGAGAAAACCGTTCACTTTGCTAATCCTTTTACTAATATCTTCACATTTCATTTATGGAACGGTTTAAATTCATATTAATCAAAAATTAGTTTCCTAGACATTAACACGGATCTTAGTACAGGCAAATTTAAGCCTTTCTATAAACCAAAATGGGGACATTTTCTGCATTGACAGAGGCTCTAACCATCCACTGTCACAACAAAAAATTAACAGCGTTAGTAGGTGTAGCAACTTTCAAAAAAAAAAAAAGTCCCATATTACAACGCCAATTTGAAAGGTCATTTTTATGAGCGGTATAACCTACATTAAACCAAACATATACTCTATTTTGAAATAAAAAACATGAAATTCAATATCAAAAAAATTCCTCACGACGATATATATGTCTAAAATAGTATTGTATTAGAAATATATATAAATATATGAAACATGACAGTTTAAAAATTTGTTAATTAATGCATCTTACGATCGTTTCACGAAAGTATTGTCATTATAATGGAATCCGTTGTTGATACACATTGACAGACAATACTTCCGCTCGTCAGAGATGGAGAAAATAAAGATTTTATAATGTATCAGGTGTTGTTTTAAAATTAGAAAAATATATGAGAAAGTATTTTTGAAAATAGATTAAAATTTACTAGTTAAGATTTATGCAGGTCGACTTTGGTAATAGAATTTAAAGTTTGTATATATATCCTTAAACCAAACATAGGTAGGCTAAAAAGAAGAAAATATTACAGTATATTCCTTCATGCAGCATGAATGTGGAAACAAATATAACACATTTTTGACACTCATAGGTACCTGTGGAGCTTGAACCTATATCTTCTGTTAACATGACAGATGTGCTACCAACAGTTTTCGATATATTGACCATCTCAGCAGAGACAATGCATTTCTCTAAATACATTGAATCTGATCAAAACTCGATCGAAATCGCGACTCTTTCATTACAAGACCCACGTTTTCTGTCCTTTAGTGCGGATAACTCCCAAATTTAGTATTAGAGTAAAGGTAGACATTTATTATTGTATAGAATTAATGCAGTTCATCTTGATTTTTCCCAATTTCATTTATTTCAACTCTAAGTGAAAATTGTTAGTAAATCCCATGGGGTGAACAGAAAACGTATTAACAGAATAACATTTTCTGATATGCTCTATATATAGTGCTATAAATTTTTACGGATATATATATCATGTGTCTTGTATGCCTATATAAGACTATGATCTAACACAAACATACACTCGCATGTAGACAAAATTTACATAGATCGTGGCTATAAATAATAATAAAAATAATTTCATATATATATATATATATACACACATACACATACATACATACACCTACGTACACTCACAAACTATCAATGTCTGATTTACAACCAATAACATTATTACCTGTGCGTGTATGTGTGTAAGAGACGATTGGTTAAAAAGTGCTTTGCAATACCGAAGTTCCGAGTTCGATCTCATTGCTTGGTTTTGTGGGTAAAGTCGTTGGTATCTTTTCAGTTTATGATCCACGAAGTAAAGTGGAAAAATTATCGTAAGCAATCATCATCAAAAGTCAATGAAATAAAAAGTGACTGATTGATTCATTATGAAATCATGAAAATGAATGTCCGGATGGACTGATTGGTGAAATAGGAAAAGCAAAAAAAATTTGCTCGTAGAGAGCGTTCCTGAAGAATAACGTCGGAAATCTAGAGCGTCTAAAACTATAATTTCTTCGGATATATATGTTTTAAGTATCATAGTTGACGATTTTGAAATAAATAAATATGCGAGTGTACGTTTGTGTTAGATCATAGTCTTATATAAGCATACAAGACCCCCCCC
>NC_068990.1:29464148-29470342 GCF_001194135.2 Octopus bimaculoides | reverse complement strand
CATATATATAATATCAATATTTCCACCTTAATTTTGAGATCGCAAAGAGAAAGAATGCCCTAAAAAGTATTAGCCACAGTTGGCGGGGCTTCAGCAAAATAACTGAAACGTTGAATCCATTAAAAACGAAATATTTCACGTCTCTCGAAGGTTCTAAATTCTTACGACATAAACTTCAAACTGTATTTTTTTTCAAATAAGATTACAGTAGATAACAAATTTATAGATACAAAATTGCTGGGAGGCAATGCTTTCCTCTCAAGCTTCACTTCCCTTTTCATTTGAAACTTGAAAAGGTTGCTGACGGTTTGGGCAAAGAGGGCGGTATCTGTCTTCAGCCATTTTTGATCTGGTTCAACACACAAACCTCTTTCCTTAAAACCACCAGATAGACACTGACTAGCTGACCTTTATCGGCCTAAAGAAAGCAGTAAGATAAAATAATAACGATTCCTTGTATTTGCCACAAGGGCATCTGATCAGGGAGACATTTACAGACAGTTTACAGTTTGTGTGGAGATTTACAAAAAAAGATGAAGGGAAGAAAAGAGATGAGGAAGAAAGTATACATTGCATACAAAATATATGGACATACGGATGATGCAATCCTTATGGTATAGGAGGGCTTCCAACTAGGTCCTGTCAAGGAACCCAACTGATCCAGAATCGCCCTGACCACCAAGGGTATGACCTGTTGCCCAAATGTTATTCAGTAATCTTCAGGTGCATGTATTTATTTGCTACAGGGATATCTGATAGGGTGCATTACAAAGAGAGTTTACAATTTGTGTCGCAAATGGTGTTTGCACATTAATACATACACGCCACTTTCTCACACAGCTGTTACCTGAGTGCGTGTGTGTGTGTACGCGCGCGCGTCAGTAGTGACTGTATGTCAGCTTGTATGTAAGCATTTGCTGGTAAGTTCATATGAGTCTCTCTCTCTTTCTCGTACACTTTCACCATCCCCTTTCCATAGCACGATCGAGTGTTTTTACACCACAGGAATCTATCCTTAGCACTTTAATAAAATAGAAGACACGTTCTGTTTTGAACGGTATTCCAATAGAGCCAGACTTTTATTTAATTCGTCAAAAACCGTAATTTCTTCGAGTCTGTCTGCTTTAAGTATCGTAGATTATGGTTATGCAAAAACGGGGGCAGGGTTGTCCTCTTCTTTTTCTCAAGTTTTCAGTTTTGACGTTTATTTGTAGAAACCTTTTCTTTTTCCCCCCCCAGGTTTATGTTATACATAATTTTGAAGAAATATCGCCTCAGATGTTTAATACATGTCTAAACCAAACAAATCCAAAGAAATTATGGTCTTTGACTTGCTAGATAATTTCCGTTTCCATTGTATAGAAATGCTCCATAAATAAAGACAGGATGGTCGCTACTTGAACGTCTTTGATAATAGTTTTGTTGAGCTGGAGGTAGATAGCAACATCAATAACCCGAAAATTACTCCGCCTCCCACCACACCTCACCTCTTCTTCATTGAATATTATCTATAGATATGTACAGTCACGTTTATACGGAAATGTCAGCCTCAGTTTGTAAGTGAAAGAGAGAGAGAGAGAGAGAGTGTGTGTGTATTTATAACTTTAATCAAAATACAAAATGCACTTAGCAATTTGCATAACTGCTCTAAACCAGGGTTTCACAACCATTTTTTAAAAATCTCATATCTTAAAATGTCCTCCCACGTTTACCCTAAAAGGAAAAAAAATTTTGTTTGTTTGTATGTATGTGTGTCTGTGTGTGCATGTATGTAAAGAGCATTGTAGCTTGTTTAAAATATTGTGATACCGAAGTAAAATAACAAAATAATGAAGACAGGGAGCTTCTTATAATGTGAAAAGGGAAAAGCGATTGCCTGCACAACCCTCAACATGACCGGATCTGCATAGATTCCCATGTCTTTACTCCATTTACTTCAGATGTATTGGACTGGGTACCTTACTAGGCTACCGGACGATAGGTTACCTAACCAGCGTGGTAAACGTCCGAAACATAAACCTTAAGAAACGTTTTAGGAATGTCGTGAAAAGAAATCTTCAGGTTATTTGTGTGAATGTTGAAAACTGGGACCAGATGACGGAAAATCGATCGGTTTGGAAAGAAGTGACCGACAATGGCTGTAAAACATTTGAAACATGGTGAATCGAACAATCTATCTTGAAACGAGCACTTCGTAAATAGGACTTGACTTAAAATCCCAGACATTTTTCTGCCTGAAAATGTTTGTAACATCTGCACTTAGGGTCTGTTTGTCCAAAGCTGTCCTTGCTAGTCTTATGAGATCTCATGACGGCATTAGTTACTTGAAGAGATGACCGTCTGTGAAGAAGTGGTAGTTACAATTTCAAAAGAAGCTTTAAGTAAAATCTACTGCAAGTTTTATTCCCTTGTTACAAATGCTCCATGCTGGAGCAACTCATCCCCACATATCTGTGAAATACTGCTTTAAAGGAATTATTTTCCTAGTTACTAACTTTTTCCAATTTCTATGGTCATACGATATTGTTAGTGTTTCTGTCTGAAGATAAGCAGAACAAATTTCGGAGAAAGCTACGGTAAATTTTGAGAAGTGCATCAAAATTTACCCAAAACGCACAAAAGTAAATCATTCTGGCCAGATATTACATGTATGTTTACTAAAATAGGTCAGGTGTAGAATCATAGCAAGGCAATGGGGCGGTCGATTCGCAGCAACGGGGCGGCTGACTCGCGGCAACAGGGCGGTTAACTCGGAGTATCGGTGCGGCTGACTCGAGGTATCGGTGTGGCTGACTCGAGGTATCGGTGCAATTGACTCGAAGAATCGGTGCAGTTGACTCGAGGTATCGGTGCAGTTAAGGGTCTGTTTGTCCAAAGCTGCCCTTGCTAGTCATATGAGATTTCATGACGGCATTAGTAGAAATGACTCGTGGAAACAGACAGTTGATTCGAGTCTAAGGAACGTTGAAAAAGTGTTAGTAAGAGGAGTGATAGAAAAAAAAGTTTGAGAAGCACTGATTTATGATCTCCGAATTCAGCCTGAGAATTAACGAAGCGACAAAGTTTGTTTACGCAAAGACAGGCCCACATATTTGTGAATATATGAATTTGGTGTTTGTATATATGATCGTGTGTATACGTGTGTCGATGTGCTTGCACTAATTTATGTAATGTGTGTGTGTGTGGTGTATATAGATAGATACACATATACATACATGTATGTGTGTGTGTGTCGATACACTGCACTCATGTAGAAGGTGCATATCTATGTTTTGTGTGTGTGTGTGTGTGTGTGTGTGCATACCTTACACACACGTGAATGTGCACATGTATTTATTTCCCTTGCTACCCACAGTACAAGCAAGCCGCCACCTGTTGCACTCCCGCAGGATTACAACATCATGGTAAAAACAAACTTACAGCAACAAGCAAACACGAACAACAACACCATTAACATCCGTAACTATGCCAATATCAATGAGGACGACTGTAAACAGTCGCTGGTCTGTTAGAAATAGCAGCCAAATCTCTCTTAAATTACCCCCACTTTGCCAAATTCATTGAAGAACACATTAGATCAATTTTTTCTTTTGTATGCAACACTGATTTTTGGACATCTTGTGGTATGAAAAACAAAACCTTTCGAAGAGAGCTGGGTGAACTCAGAAGAATTAACTGTCATTTAATATTGTGAAGATTTGTTTGTTAAAGATGTAAGCAAAGGCACGATTTTCGGTGGCTTGCATTGAGGAAACGCAATGAATGACGGTGACGGTTTAACGGACCGCAAAGCGATGTCCAGTAACATCAGATCATATACCTCACCCTGGTCATCCCCTGAGGTACCGTCTTAAGGAACGGGCACACTGAACAGTTGCTCGGAGACCCCACGTGTCTAAGGGCCCAAAATTTTTATCTGTTCAATACCGCAAAATATACAAGTATACGAAGTTTGAAAGTGTTTCGGTACCAAAAACACTACATAAAAAATGTTGGCCGTCAAACCCTAAAGATCCCAGAGGCCTAATACTTCTGTTAAAACGGCTCTTTAAATACCCACAGAAGAGGTATATATTTAATTTTGTTGATTATTCTCATTTCGAACGTTGCCGATGTTGTTGTTATTGCCGATGTTGTGACTGAAGGAAACAGTTTATCATAACATCACATTTAAGTAAGGCGGTGAGCTGGGCGAATCGTTAGCACGCCGGGCGAAACGCTCAGCGGTATTTCGTCCGTCCTTATGTTGTAAGTTCAAATTCCTCCGAGGTCGTCTTTGCCTTTCATCCTTTCGGGGGTTGATAAAATAAGCACCAGTTGCGTACTAGGTTCGATGTAATCGACTCAGCCCTTGTCCCCAGAATTGCTGCCTTGTGCCAAATTACATTGAAGTTTTTAAAAGTTAATATTTAAACAGACAAAGAAGGTACTCATGAAGAAGAGTGGACCCACGTGCGAAAATTTTTTTCCCCACGAGAGTTCCGGACCCAAGTTATGAAACTATCAAACTAATTTATGAGCGCATAACAAGTGATGGGCGATAAGATAAGGTCACTTGGTTAAAGAATAACCATGCTCCTTTCCTCATTTAAGAATGCTTGTTGTTCTTGTTCTTGTTTCAACCATGGCTGCCTCTGCGTAGATATTTGTGTTGTTTACTTGTAAAACAGTAAAGGGAGAGAGTTGCTAGCACATCACCCTCTACCTACATTTTTCCCATCCACATCTTTACCATACGGGGCCCTAACAAAATCCCATAACAGGTATAGATGCAAATCTAATTACTTGTCTCCTTCTCATAACTTGGCCATCGGTCGACTTACAACACCGTTCTTCGTCTTGAGTTTTACTTGGTAAAGTGTGTTTGTTAACTTGACAACAAGGTCAAGGTAATCTCTGATTGGTTGTATGCAAATGAGTTCATTATTAGGGTCTGGAAATCTCGTGGGAAAAAAATTTCGCGACCCGCGGTAGTCATTAAGAAAGTGAAAATAAAATAATTTTGAAATTGAAACAAAATGTTACTCGTTTGGGTATAATTCGATTTATTGTTATTTAAAATGTTTTATGATATTTAGCCATACATTCAGAGTTTTGACGCGGCATATTCACTTCATTTCTAAAGGAGAAAGTGTTTAATATAAAGGCAGATTGAAGAGTATAATGGGAGTACAAACAAATATGATTGAATCCCATCAAGATGAGTTTCTTTGGAGGGAAAAACTATGGGAAAACCGGGGACGAATGTTTTCAGAACATTCTAAAACATCTTTCAGAATGGTTTACTTTTGAATAACATTTTATTTCAATTTCAAAATTTGTTTTATTTTCACTTTTCTTAATGACCAGCGTGGGTCCATTCTTCTTCATGATTACCATCAAAAGATCCGTACAGGTGCATCTGTCACTCCCTTGTGCCAGTTTTGGCTCTAATACTCATAAAATTCTCCATTGCCCAGGTATATTCCTAATTGTCATTGGCAGTCTTGCAACTAATCAAGGAATTCAGAGACGAGAAATGAGAGCTGATCTCTGGGTATCTTGGGTGAGGCCTTCCTTCCTTCCCTCACTGTAATCCAGTTAAGCGTCTGTCAGTATACGAATTTCTTTAAACCATAAACAGGCGGCGGAGATTTCGTTGTGGTGTTCATGATACCACGAGTGTCGGTGCCCGTGAAAAACCGCTACTTTCGTGGTTTCATCACTTGGAAGGTGCTGTATGGACAAGAACACTCGCAAGTCCCTGGGTACCTGCATGGTTGCACCCTCCATTGTTGCAGTGTATCAGAGGTGACGTCTTGGTTCTCTTCGAAAACGAAATACGCAACGTATTCATTCAGCCAAACAAACAAACACGTTTAAAGTTAGCTAATTTTAAATGATGTATACTAGTATGCCCGTGCCATCAACAATATTTTGTTAATTATAGAGAATAGCACATTCATGCAAATGAAATTAAATATTAAATTTTTTTTACTTCGGAAAATATCTTCTGTGGCACGTAAAATACTGTGTGTGTGTGTGTGTGTGTGTGTGTGTGTGTGTGTATATGTGAGTGTGTGTGTGTATAAATAAATCAAATCTACATCTGGTGGGCTTCCACATAGTTTACTCACAAGGTTCGTGGTGACCCGAGGATATAGTAAAAGATACATGCTTAGCATATCGTGCTGTGAGACTGAACGTGGAACTCT
>NC_068990.1:29462582-29463585 GCF_001194135.2 Octopus bimaculoides | reverse complement strand
GAAATAGAGATGAAGAGACATACGAAGATGGAGACACCGAGACAGATAAACATATAGACAGAGATATACAGAAAAAAAGACGGAGAGACAGATAGATAGAGATGCGTATAGATAGATAGAAAGAGATAGATAGACAGAGTTAGACAAATATATATATATAGAGAGAGATAGACAGAGATAGATAGATAGACAGATATATATATATATATATGAGAGAGAGAGAGAGAGAGAGAGAGAGATAGACAGAGATAGATATAAGCAGACGACAGAGAAGGCAGCTAGATAGATATAGTTTTCTCCATGGTGAAAATTTCTAGCTTGCTTGTAACAACAGAACCTTACTGTAACTTATATATCAACTTAACTCAGCTGATGTACAGAGAAATATGAGAAAAACATCAAGTTTGTACCCTGTAAATGGGCGAACCAACCACGTTTAGACTATAGCGTGTTTAAAATAACACATATTTCCTATCATCTCTCGAATTATTAAATTAATTGGTTATCGAAAACATTCTCTCACCCAACTCTTACCTTCAAATCAACCATTTAAATCGAAGTTCGATTAAATGTAACAAAAATATCGATGTGAGCTTTTTAGATATTAGGCAATATTTAAATAATAATAATGATCTATCAATCATTATTTTGATTATGAGTAGAACGAAATGAAATAATATATATTTTGATATTTTCAGAGCCGGTTCAAGGCACCGCCGGCAAGTTGGTTATTTATCCAAGGTACCACGTCGTGTTTGGGATAACCCAAGAAACAACAGGGGTGGGGTATGAAAATAATAAATAAAATGAAACATTATATTCTTATATTGTATATATATATATACAAGATAATATGATAATAAAAGATAAGATATATGATAATAAAACAACTTTTTAACTCTTTATTAATTCTTTTCTTTTTTGCGTAAATTAAAGATATAAGGGCCCTGAATTTCAGGTTTTAAGGAGTCAGCAATCAACTTGACTATATATATATATATAT
>NC_068990.1:29461203-29462019 GCF_001194135.2 Octopus bimaculoides | reverse complement strand
ATATATATATATATATATATATATAATATGTGTGTGTATATATATGTATATGTATATATACACGCATGTCGATAATTGAGTGGATCGATGTTGTGAGAAGCAGCTGTCAACTGCTATCATTAAAACTATATATTTATTGATATTTATGAATATGCAGGCGGTGCGGGCGGTGGTAGAAGCAACTGTGGCCACGGTCAAAATATCCTGCTTCCGTTGGCAGTTACGTGTATCTACGTTTCGAGTTCAAATCTTACTCAAAGCAGCTCGGTTTTGCTGTCTGTTTTTAATTTATTTTGAAAGTGTGTGTGTGTGCATCTATGATACATATAGAGAACGAATTGATCGATTTTATTACATCAAATACTGTTCGAACCAAAGAAGGAACTTCTATGCACTTGAACGTCCGATTCGATAGAAATAGCCCCCAATTCTCCCTCAAATCGCTACACCTTACATCTCTCTATAATAATAGCGAATAAAAATATTGGTTGACTGATTCTCCAGTCGTAGTCAACATGGTATAGACAGAGTGGGAGGGAGGGTGAAAGAGAGAATTACAGTAAGAGGTGCAATATGCGTGTACATGCTAGGCTTGGTGGCAGACAAGGATAGCTCTCTGAAAATGCACGTTATTTTATGAAGTTTTGCAGTTATAGATTTCCAATAAAGTAGATTGTGATGTTTATAAAATTCAGCAAAATAATGACATATTGACTATGCGGAAACCGGTTATCTATCTATCTATCTATCTATCTATCTATCTATCTATCTATCTATCTATTTATCTATCTGTGTGTGTGTGTGTGTGTGTGAGTC
>NC_068990.1:29460850-29461174 GCF_001194135.2 Octopus bimaculoides | reverse complement strand
TTTTGGCTTGTGTTTGTCCCCAACCCGCTTGACAACTGGTGCTGGTTCGTTTACTTAACAGTTCGGCAAAAGCGTCGATAGAGTTAGTACCAGACTGAAAAAGCATAAAGTAGTGAAGGTCGATTTGTTTTGTTTATAGCCTTGGAGGCAGTGCCACAACCACGAGTTCGATTCCTGGTGGCGAGTTGTGTCCTTGAGCAAGGCACTCTATTTCACGTTACTCCAATCCACTCAGCTGGCAAAAATGAGTTGTACCAGTAATTCAAAGGGGCCAGCTTTGTCACATTCTGTGTCACACTGAATCTCCCTGAGAACTACGTTAAG
>NC_068990.1:29457779-29460840 GCF_001194135.2 Octopus bimaculoides | reverse complement strand
CCAGCTTTGTCACATTCTGTGTCACACTGAATCTCCCTGAGAACTACGTTAAGGGTACGCGTGTCTGTGGAGCGCTCAACTACTTGCACGTTAATTTCAGGAGCAGGCTGTTCCGTTGATCGGATCAATTGCGACCCTCGTCATCGTAACCGACAGAGTACCAGTTATTTCTGCTTTCAATTTGTCTAAAAACCGAAAGAATTCCCAACTTCAAAATCTACACTACCCTTCAGATATGTCATACGAAAATTAGGAACGTCTAGTGATTACATCGTATCCGGAACTGAACCCGGACATTCCTAGACCCAGAATATCATTGTATGAATTTCTTTCTGCAATAGGCACGAAGCCCGAAATTTTAGGGGAGAGTTTGTCGATTGCATCGACCTCAGGGCTTAACTGTACTCATTTTACTTATTTTATCGATCTCGATGGACGAGAGGCAAATTCGACTTCGGCGGAATTTGAACTTAGAACGTAATATGTCGAATATGATTGTATACATTGAAGACTGACAGTTATCGAAGGTAAGTGTGGCCTGAAAGAAATTTTGTAAGCTCTGATATAAAGTTCTCAGCGGTCCTGCTTACAGCCAGTGGCGGACTGGCCAGGTTGCCAGCTTGCCCGACGGCAAGTGGGCCCCTGCACCATTAGAATCCATATATGGGGGCCGATGTTAGTATCTAAGGGACGCATCCCCTCAAGTTTGAGAATATTTTTTATTCAGCCTGGCTGTGTTTGTTGACAGTTGAAAAGAATACTTTTAAGAAAAAAAGAAAATTAAATGGTAGCATTGTAGTTGCGGGTGGGTCCCCTTAGTCTCCTGGCAACCTATACTTCGAGACCCAGTCCACCACTGCCTACAGCTATGTCATGTGTGTTAAATAGAATAACCACTAAACGTTGGTGACTAAAGTTCGTTTCTCGGTAAAAGCTCCGTTTACCTCATTTGTTAATATGAATGTCACGACATTATTTCCTCAGTCTCCTCGGCCATTCTTCAAAACATCATTGAGCATTTCATGAGGAAGTATAAACGAGTAAACAAACATCCTAACCATAATAATTCAGTCTTTCTTTTTCAGATAGTTTATCTACGACAATATTCCTTATCTCACATGACGTTCTTGGTCTTCCTTTCTTTAATAATATGGAGATATGACTGTTATTTCTAGTAGATCAGCCGTCAACGTAGAGGAGACACTCATTGACTCGTCGAACAATTAGAGATATAAATAATAAATACATGAATGAAAGTATGAATGAACGAATAAACAAATGGACTAGTACATGAATGAATAAACGAATAAATTGATGGACGAATATACGTACGAATGGATGAATAAACGAATAAATTAATTTATGAATGGACGAATAAAGCTCGCTAGGACGGCGGGGTTTTTAGAAAGAAAGAGAAGATTAATAAAAAGTAGGTGTCAGGTGAGGCATATCACTTCCTTTAAACTACCCTGAGTGCCCAAACAGGGTGAGTAACACCTTAAATAACTTGGAACAGAATGAATGGAGCAAATAAAACCCTTAGTTTCTTAATCCTACTTTTTTTTCTCTATTCCCGCCTCTTTATCGTTTCATCATTTTCCATTTTATTCCACATATGGTGAGAAAAGAAATACTTTTGCATAAATCGCTATTTATTCCTTGACGTTTGTTAGTCTACCTTACTCCGTAAGGAGCATAGGGCCACAACTATTTCATGTTAGTAGACGCGATCGTGGGCCCCCGCCTTGATTTCAACAAGAGACACCGACCGATTGGTTTCGTTTCATCCTCCACGCGTCCTTTCCATGTCATCTCAGGTCGTCCAACTTTTCTCTTTCTTTCAGGTTGCCAGTTTAACCCTTGCCTTGCAATGCTGCTTTGTGATCTCGGAAAGACTTCCTTTTGTAACTCACCCCCATAAAATTAAAAGGAAAAAATATTACACACGGTAGAAAATTGATTTCTTACCATGTCTTATAATAATCCTTTCTACTATTGGCACAAGGCCTGAAATTTTGGTGGAAGGGAACTAGTCAATAACATAGACCTCAGCGCATTACTGGTACTTAGTTTATCGACCCCCAAAAGGATGAAACGCAAAATCAAACTCAGCAGAATTTGAACTCAAAACGTAAAGACAGACGAAATACCGTTAAGCATTTTAGCTGGCGTGCTAACGATTCTGCCAGCTCACCACCTTACAATGTCATATAATAATAATGAGGAGAAAGTCATAAAGATTATGAATTTCTATTAAAATAAACTTAATTTCTGTATTATGTATATTCATGTCCCAGGATTAGGCAAATTTCATAGAATTAGGCAATTTGGGCCTTAACGTTTGGCAAATTGGGACATGAATAAACATAATTCAGAAATGAAGTTTTTTTATAGAAATTCGTAATTTTTATGATTTTCTCATCATTATTATTGGCATGGTAGGAAATCAATTCTCCACCGTGTATAATACTTAACAGAAAATTTTACAGGTGAGATCTTTTTTTGAGTATGACCTTGGTTGATACAAATTTGGTTCGTTCTATCCCACAGACTTCCCTTAAAGATTCTGTCCGGCCACCAGATCTTCAGAATGTAGTGCAGGCATTTGTTGACGCAAGTCTGTTGCTTCCTCTTTATGATTTTGGTGACCTTCCAAGTTTTCTGACATTAGTCGTCTTATATTAAATCAATCTTGCATAATTTACTAAATAACATTAACGACTTAATATTGAAGTAGTTTTCTTTAAAACAGTTGAGTCCATAACATTAACAATCTTACACAGATGCAGTACTGAGCACTTCTATATAATATCATCATCATCATCATCCTCACCCACATCATCATCATCATCATATTCGTCATCATAGGTGCAGGAGTGGCTGTGTGGTAAGTAGCTTGCTTACCAACCACATGGTTCCGGGTTCAGTCCCATTGCGTAGCACCTTGGGCAAGAGTCTTCTACTATAGCCTCAGGCCGACCAAAGCTTTGTGAGTGGATTTGGTAGACGGAAACTGAAAGAAGCCCATCGTATATATATATATATATATATATATATATAT
>NC_068990.1:29453423-29456668 GCF_001194135.2 Octopus bimaculoides | reverse complement strand
GGATTAAATGGAATTTGGTAATTGGTGAGTTTTTTTTATATTTTATTGAACTGTGACAGTTGAAATTTCATTTCTGATTCATTGATTTTAAGCATGAACAGAAATCCATCATCACCTGATGCATCGTCATCATCATCATCATTGTCGTCATCATTATTGCCATCATCATTGTTAGTGTTGAAATTGTCGTTATCATCATCATCATCAACAGCATTATCATCATCATCGTCATTATCCTTATCATTGTCATCATCATCATCATCATCATCATCATCACTGTCATCACTGCCGCCACCACCACCACCACTACCATCATCGTTCTCATTATCATCACCGTCATCATCACACACCATTGTCATCATCATCATCATCGTCTTTGTCATCACCTTGTGCAATACTCTTACCGCTGCCTTGACGACCCACCTTTCTCTCAATCATAGAATGAGAGTGGTCGGTTGTCTTGGAGACAAGACGTACTGGTGGTGGTGGTAGTGGCAGCTGCGGTGGCGGTGGCGGCGGCGGCGGTGGTGGTGGTGGAGATGGTGGTGGTGGTGGTGGTGATGGTGGTGATGGTGGTGGTAGTGGTGGTGGTAGTGGTAGTGATGAGTTAGATGCTATTTCTGTCTGGTCTAGCGGTCATACATGTATTCTCCACTTTCTCTCTCTCTCTTTCTCATGGGCCTGAGGTGTGAATAGGTATCATGGTTAGGTACAAGTTAATCACTCACTACAAGCAGGGGAAATCTTTGCATGATCAACAAGTGTTTCGTAAGCTGTTTCAAAGTCAGTTTCAAAGCACTTCTGTGCGTCTGGAACAAGAATTAGGAAACCATTCCAGTATATTTCACCATTCCTGCCACACAGAGATGAATGAATTGACAGGTTCATTGAGAGTTCAGATTTCCATATGGTGTACTGAATGGAAGGGAGAGAAGGCTAAGAGGGGGATGGAGTCGGAGAGGAGGGGGAGAAGGAGGAGGAGGAGGAAGAAGAAGAAGAAGAAAGAGAAGAGGAAGGAGGAGGAGAAGAAGAAGAAGAAGAAGATATGAGGAAGAAAGCAATGTAGGAGAATGAGAAGAAGAGGAAGGAAGAGGAGGAGGAGGATAAAAGGAGGAAGAAGGAAGGAAGAGAAGGAGGAGGAGGAGGAGGAGGAGGAAGAAGAAGAAGAAGAAGAAGAAGAAGTAGAAGAAGAAGAAGCACCTGGCTAAGATCTAGATGACAGCAAAAAAAATGAAGGAAAGTAAAGAAAAAATACAAGAAGAAAAAAGAAAGAAAGTAGGAAGATAAAGAAGAAGAAATGATTGAAGAAGATGAAGTGAAAGAAGAAACAATTCCATTTCGATTATGTCTGATAAGGAATTCCATGGAAGACGGGAAATCACCAGAGAAATAATTTGTTAGAACACAAATTCACACCTTGTGTCTAACTAATTAATCAGTATTTTAATTAAACAGTGAACTTTATTCGTTTCTCTTAGTTTCCTTCATTGTCAAACCAGCGTTGGGAGGGAGCTGGAATGGGGTGGAAACTGTATCTGACCCCACCCCACACACTGCTCCGATATTGCATCGCAACCATATGTGTGCGACATAGTGATCTCATATCAAGATAAACAGCACATGACATTGCAAGTGGGGCCCAGTTAGAATTTCCTTCAGGTGAAGTAGCCTATCCCGCTCAAAAGGTCACTGAATAAGGTTTGTTTAAGGATGTTGAACAAAACACCCATGTTTCCAAGGGTGAAATATCCAAACCCCAAAGGATTCCTCTCAACACATGGTTACGATGCTCCTCCACAACCTCTGCTCATGATCAGAGATGCACATATTGTCAGCCACCAAGGGGCATGCTCAACTGGTTTAAGGTCAAACAACTGACCAGCAAATCTGTGGTATTGAGCAGAATATTTACTGTAGCTCATCTTTTATACCAAGACAAAACAATGTACATGATAACACTTCCAATCAGTTAAGATCAGAAGCCATGGCAGCAAGTAATTGGTACTGCATCAAGACATTTATTATTATTATTATTATTATTATTATTATTATTGTTCAGTAGTTTTATTTTTTTAGCGTGCTTTCACTTCACTACCGAGCGCAGCTCTGTGCGCCTTGGGTATGTGCTGTGGTTTGCTGTGATGCTCTTATGGTTACTGTATTGAAAGTGTTTTGCGTAGGATGTGTGCAATGCCCAGTAGTGCAATTTTCTGTATGTTATATATATTTGTTAGTCCTGGTGTTTTTGTTATGTATTTGTCTGAATATTTTTTTTATTCTACGCCTACTATGATAGGAATTGTTTCTGTTTTTAGATTCCACATTCGAGTTACCTCTATTTCCAGGTCTTTGTATTTTGAAAGTTTCTTCATCAATTAGAAAGCATTTTTTTTTCTTCGTGATCTCTAACAACTATATTTGGCCTATTGGCTTTAATAATAATTATTATTATTATTATCATTATTACTATCTAAGGCAGCGAGCTGCCAGAAACATTAGCACACTGGGCAAAATGCTTAGCGGTATTTCGTCTGTCTTTACGTTCTGAGTTCAGATTCCGCTGAGGTCAACTTTGCCTTTCATCCTTTCAGGGTCGATAAATTAAATACCAGTTGCATACTGGGGGTTGATCGACCGGCCCCCTCCCCCAAAAGTTTCGGGCCTTATGCCTAGAGTAGCAAAAAAAAAAGTATTATGGTTACCATGTATACTTTTTATTTTATCATTCCATTCTATGTAAATCCCCACACTTTACATCTATCTTTGTATTGTCCCCTCATCCGTCACCCTGGTGCCAAATGAAAGAAATCATCATCATTATTATTATTATTATTATTATTATTATTATTTGATTTAACTTAAGTTTGTCCTTAACCCTGGTAGAATTTGTGTGGGTTGTGGGTTACTACATGTAATCTTACATATCCAACCACCACCACCACCACAACCACCACTACCACCACCACCATCCCCATCATCATCAACATCATCACCACCTTGATCAGTATTATTATTATTATTATTATTATTGAGAAAAGTGCGACGACGTTCTCGGGGAAACTCTAGGCGTCGAGGATAATCAGCTAAGCAGTCTGTTCAGGAGAACTTTCGGGCCGGGGCCCATGGATAATTTCCAAAGGTCCCTCGCCTGGCAGTGCTACCGAGGTGCGCTACCTGTTCGAGATAAACTCTACCGACATGGAAGTGCCGTCAACCGGGCCTGCCCGAGGTGCGCTCAGGACAAC
>NC_068990.1:29451151-29451605 GCF_001194135.2 Octopus bimaculoides | reverse complement strand
ATATATACACATAAATATATATTTAGATATATATAAACATATATACACATAAATATATATATATATATATATACATACACATACATTCATATATATATCATCATCATCATCATCATCATCATCATCATCATCGTTTAACATCCGCTTTCCATGCTAGCATGGGTTATTCATATACATATATATATATATAAATACATGCATGCATATATATATATGCATATATATATATGTATATCATCATCGTTTAACGTCCGCTTTCCATGCTAGCATGGGTTGGACGATTTGACTGAGGACTGGTGAAACCGGATGGCAACACCAGGCTCCAGTCTGATTTGGCAGAGTTTCTACAGCTGGATGCCCTTCCTAACGCCAACCACTCAGAGAGTGACCAACCACTCAGAGAGTGCCAACCACTCAGATATATATATATATATATATATATATATATATATAT
>NC_068990.1:29446928-29449428 GCF_001194135.2 Octopus bimaculoides | reverse complement strand
TGTGTAAGAAAGAGAGAGAGAGAGAGAGAGAGAGAGAGAGAGAGAGAGAGAGAGAGAGAGAGAGAGAGAGAGAGAGAAAGAGAGAGAGAGAGTGCTACTCACACATGCATGAGAACACACTTTCACTCACACTCTCTCTCTCTCTCATACACACACATGCATATGTACATACAAAAAAGATGTACGCATATGTATTGATGTATGCATATAAAGCGTGCGTATAAATATATCTATATCTATATATATATATATGTGTGTGTGTGTGTGTGTGTGTGTACATATATATGTGAATACCTATAGGCACAGGAGTGGATAGGCATAGGAGTGGCTGTATGGTAAGAAGCTTACTTCTCAACCACGGGTTCAGTCCCACTGTGTGGCACCTTGGGCAAGTGTCTTCTACTATAGTGTCGGGCCGACCAAAGCCTTGTGAAAGACACTCATCGTATATATGTGTGTGTATGTGTGTGTCTTTGTGCTTGTCTCCCCACCACTACTTGACAACTGGTGTTGGTTTGTTTATGTCCTTGTAGCTTAGTGGTTCAACAAAAAATGTTGGAAAAAGAATAACAACAAGATTTGAAATATAAGCTGATGTTGATTTGTTTGTCTTAAGCCCTTCATGGTATTGCCCCAGCATGGCCAGTCCAATGACTGAAACAAGTCAAGAAAAGAAAATACATGTGCGCGCACACACACACACACACACACACTTTCACACACATACACACACACAAACTCATACATGTTCACACACACACATGCACACACACTGACACATTGTCCCAAGACTGACAGATCACTCCAAAGAGAGGAGATAGTTTCCATTCCTGCAAGAAAATGGTTGGTTGGTCATTGACCCTTGTGTTACAGGTAAGAACATCTAAGGTGTCTGCACAGGGTGTACAGGTGAGAGGATGTAAAGTGCCTGCACAGTGTGAAATAGAGGCAATGGAGAATGAGGACGAGGGAGGGGGACGTGGTTAATGGCACACTACTAACTACCTCCAACTGGATAATCTGGGATAAAGCTGATTAAACGATGGGAAATGAGATTAGATTAACTGCAGTGGTGAAGAGGAAGAGATTGGCGGTATAAGGGAATAGCGGAATGGTCAATCTGTAGGAGAGAGAGAGAGAGAGGAAGGGGGATGGCTGGTTAAGCACAGATACATGCACACACACACACACACAAACATACACACACACACAAACATACACACACACACACACAAACACACACACACACACACACACACATACTGACAGACGTATTGAAATATTTATTAATCTGTTTATGTTTGCACATATGTATTTATTTATACTCTCTCTTTTCTGTCTCTCTGTCTCTCTCTAATCCCACACGTTCAATGCAATAATAGATGGGTAAACAGACAGACAGACAGATAAGTAGACAGATAGATAGATAGATAAATAGGTAAGTGGATAGAGAGATAAATATATAGACAGACAGCAGACAGACAGACAGACAGACAGATAGATAGGTGGGTAGATAGACAAACAGACAGATAGATAAGTAGTTAGATAAATAGATAGGTAGATAAATATCTACCTATTTATCTATTTAGATAAAAAGTAGACAGGTAAATAAATGCTTGAGGAAGGAAAACAAATATCAACAATGTAGTAGTAGTAGTAGTAGTGGTAGTAGTAGTAGTAGTTGGTAATAAGAATTCAAACAAGGTGATGGATGGAAGGGGTTAGGTAACTTGTCTGTGGGTGACCTCTTAACCTGGGGGTAATGGTAGGGGAAGAAGGGTGTGGTGGTGCAGGTGTTGTTAATTGGTTTAAGTGAGGTGAAATTAAAGATGTAATGCGAAGATAATGGTGGTGGGATGAGGCAGTTTCATCTATCTATCTTTCTATCTGTCTGCCTGTGTGTCTTTCTATCTATATAAGAGAGATAGACAGACAGATAGGTAGTTAAACAGACAGATAGATAGATAACTAGAAAGATAGACAGATAGATAGATAGAGAGACAGAGAGATAGAGAGATAGATAGATTGATTAATAGATTGGTTGAGAGGAAGATAAATGGATAGAGAGATGTATTGAAAAATAGGCATACAGACAGTTAAACAGATTAATAGTATTGTTTTGTCTCCTTCAAGGGATATGCTATTTACCTTCTAAATTTTTCCAATCCTATTCAATAATCTACTTTTCTTTGCTTTTTGTTTCTCCTTTTCTCCCTAAAGGTCAGTTTTGAATTAATACTTGGTGAGGCCCTAAGCTATATAAACCCCGAAGCTCTTTCTGAAATTAGTTGCAACTTTGAGTACATATCTGCCTTTTCATTATTTTAAGGTCCCTGCAGTTTGTGAAACTTTAAGCTGTAGTATTTTAGCATTTGCCTAAGTCTACCTCAGTTTCATGTAGAAGTAATTATCTATTGTGAAATGTAAAATGCAAGGGGGAAATTCGAATCTTATTGAAGCTTCATATCCTGTTGTATTGTATTTACAAAAGCCCCCCCAC
>NC_068990.1:29444747-29445037 GCF_001194135.2 Octopus bimaculoides | reverse complement strand
TTTATTAAGAAATTCAAACCCACTCTTAACAAACAATGATTAAATTTATCTTACTTGGGGTTTAAAAATCTTATCCCTATAACTAAAACACAAAAAATCTCTCAAATATCATCATTTCTAAAAAGAGATTTGGCATCATTTCTAAGAACAACCAAATACCTACTGGGGTTTAAAAATCTTATCCCTACAACCCAAACACAAAACACAAAACAATTTCTCAAATATCATCATTTCTAAAAATAGATTTGACATCAATTCTAAAAATAGCCAAACACATACTGCTGCTGTCC
>NC_068990.1:29441512-29442528 GCF_001194135.2 Octopus bimaculoides | reverse complement strand
GCAGCAGCAGCAATACTACCATCACCACCAACAACAACAGCAAAAACAATACCAATACCAGCAGGAGCAGCGCCACCACCACCACCACCACCACCACCATCACCAACAACAACAAACAACAACATCAAGAACAACAACATCAAGAAGAACAACAACAACAAAAACAATACCAATACCAGCAGGACCAATGACACCACTGGTTTGAGGTCGAGGCAGTTGATTGAGTCAGGGTTTTTTTTTTTTATACAGGTGGATGATGGAGCATTTTTTGGCCGATATTGCAATTTGGCATGAAAAGTTTGGGAAACAGTGGATTAGGCTGTCAAATCTAATGCTCGTTTATTCACATTGTTTTTAATTAATCATGCATAATCTTGTAGCTTCAAGATTTCGATGATGAGATTGTATAGTTTTAGAATGGCATTGTAGGGTAGGTGTGGGAGGCCAGATATGGCCAGTTTGAATGAAAAACAGGTGAAATATCTGGGCTGGATATGGTCAGTTTAAATGCTAAATGGTTAAGTTGTAATTTTATTTTTAAGTATTAAGGTATGTAGGACTACATAGTCTAATGTCTTATTTCTAAGGAGGCAGAGTGTGGTTCGAAGGCAATATTGGTTGCTATTTCTAGCAACCTTCACTGATTGACTCATAGAAAGAAAGAATTTAGCATTGAAAAAATGGTGTAAGTGAATGAAGAATAAAGGAAGTGCAGTCACCAATTTTGGTTCTGGGAGAGAATAACATGGAAAGCAGCAAAAGTACCAAAGAGGTGGCAGTGGCAGCAGTGACAGAAATGTTTCATCTTAACTTTTATTAGTTTCAGTTATTGGACTGTGGCCATACTGGAGCACTGCTTTGAAGGGTTTTAGTCAAAAGCATCAACCCCAGTTTGTTTTTTTTCTATCTCTGTTGCTGAGCAGCTAAGTTACATGGATGTAAACAAATCAATGATTGTCAAGGTAGGGGAGATAAACACACACACACACACACACACACACACACACACACACACA
>NC_068990.1:29437541-29441224 GCF_001194135.2 Octopus bimaculoides | reverse complement strand
TAGGGGAGATAAACACACACACACACACATGTGCACATGTATATGCACACACACACACGCACACGCACACACACACACATGACAAGCTTCTACACAGTTTCCATCTAGCAAATTCACTCACAAGGCACATTTGGCCCGTGGTTATGATAGAAAACACTTGCCCAAGGTGTTGCGCAGTAGGACTGAACTCCAAACCACGTGGTTGTGAAGCAAGTTTCTTAACCACCACAGCCAAATGAAAAAACAAAACAAAAAAAGAAAAATGAAAAACTAAAAAGGGAAATGTAAGGAAATGTTTTTATCTCACCACCCAGGCCTCTTGCAACAACACCTGCACCCCCTACCTACACATACCAAACCTTCCTCCACATAGCATTAATTCTTTGGAATTCCCTTCCTGCCCACAAATTCCTTGCAGACATCGATTTATGATTGTTTCAGCTGAATGTAAGCTATATTAATCTCAGCAATGTCGGATGCTCTGCAAAGGTTATAAGTATCATTGGTACGGCTCCACCACCCGACGGAACCATAAATACAGAGAAATATGTTTTAATGAAAACAGTGCCAAATTCTGGCCGTTTACCATGTTTACAGACTGATGGCATTAACATGATGTAATATGTACGTTCTTTGAATTGCAGTTGGTGAAGTCTTCAATAAATATAGAAAGTTAATGGTAGATTTATGCATTGGGGTTAAACTATACATCTCAACAACCTGATGTAACATTCTCGGGTAGATTTATGCATTGGGGATAAACTGTTAATCTCATCAACCCCATGTAACATTCTCGGGTAGATTTATGCATTGAGGTTAAACTATCATTATATATATATATATATATATATATATATATATATATATATATATATATATATATATATATATGGTGGAGCACGTGCTTCAAATGTTGGGCCTCACGGAGGTGATGACAAGTGACTGAGACCTTTGGAGATATGCTGTGCTTGAGAAGACCCAGCAAGCCAAGTGAGACCATAACCGTGGCCTATGCCTGTGCAGCATAACCAGCCCATTTAAGAGTACCCTTCAATCATTAGGTAATAAACTGCGCTTGCGAAGCCCTGTTGAGGCAAGTGAAGTCATTGCTGTGGCTGATGCCAGTACCGCCTGACTGGCACCTGTGCCAGTGGCATGTAAAAAGCACTATATATATATATATATATATATAGTGAGGGTATGAGAGGTATTGGTATCTAGAAGACCAAAGAGTGTCAGGTAACGCTAAGTAAGTGCTATGGACAGACCGTAGTTAAACTCTTGGTTCAATCATGATACAAGTGAGGAGTCTAATGTGGGTCTTGTAATTAGCACGCATATATATATTAGACAGAATGCGTTAACAAATCCATAATATCCCAGAAACAGCTGTAAGGCTATTTCATTATAAGTGTCCTGAAAACTCCTCACAGCCTTGGTTTTGTTATCTCATTCTGTGTAGTATATATATATATATATATATATATAATTATGATACATATAAAAGAGGAAGGTTATTGCAAATTGGCTGCTCTTTTTGAAAAAGACCTCAACACGACCAAACTGTGTGTCACGGAGTTCTCTTGTATAAATGACCATTGCATGTCGTGATATGCAATAAGTCTTTCGCTAATTGAATGCATGTTAAATATCAGGAAGAGATATGAACCATACTTAATGATTCAACTCACTGTGTGCTAGAGGTTGGTTCTATCAGAGCTAACATGGGGCTAAAGAACAACAACAACAACAACAGCAGAAACAAGCCTGTGTATGCACATGCCTACATCTCAGGTAAATGAGCATTTATGTTTCAGAATCTAATTAAAATCATAATGACTTATATAAATAATGATGGCGGTTATTTTATTGAGTTGTTGTTGTTGTTGTTGTTGCAGTTTGTATTTCCTTTTTCCATTCTTTGTGAAGAAGGGCTGTAAACAGCTTTACTAATTTGCAACATTTTCATGAAACGAATCCATCAGTTAGGTTTCTGGCCATAAGCACTTCCGGTGTATATATTACCTACTTGTGTATATATATCTGAAATTGGACACTACGATTTCTTTTCCTTTTTCTCTTTCTTCTGGTTCCTCTCTGCATTTCTCTCTCTCTCTCTCTCTTTTATTCCTTTTTTTCTTTGTCTTTTTTCCTCAAGAACATTGCCACAGTTCAGTTGTTGTTAGATACACATTTTTTTCCACCGTCTACATACCAACTTGCAAACATTTCGTTTTCTTTTGATGGTTCTTCGCACATACCACCAACATACTTCAGCAGACAACGTCAAAAAGCATTTATCATCATCGCACATTTATACACCGTCTGTTCATACTTTATTTCATGTTTGTATTAATTATTTCTAACATTGAAACTAGGTCAACTATTTCTAAGCTGGGGTCTGGAACAAAAATTAACATGCAATCTTCACAGAAAGATTTAATTTAGATCACCTTAAGCCTTTTGTTGCCATATTTCTGTTGAAATACAGTTTTGTTTCACTTAATTCGAAAATAACAAAGAATTTAATAAAATAACTTTGGTATTTCGATCATATATTAATGTGGAGTTTTGATTGGGACATTTTAATTGAGATCACTTTAACCTTTTGGTTACCATATTCCTATTGAAATACACTGCCCTTGTTTCAAGTAATTTCGAAAATAACAAAGGATTTAGTGAAACAACTTTGTCATTATTAAGTTGGTGTTTGGAACATGAAGTTCTGATGGGCAGTTTTAATCTAGATCACTTTAAAACCAGAAGTTTCTCTTATACAACCAGGGGTGGTCTCAGGCGGATTGATATCAAAGGCGTTAATAACGCCCTTGAGATAGAAATGAGATCAAATGACTCTCTTTGTCTGTATAGGACATTTACACACAAAACGAAATTCAGTTTCTAAAAACTAAAAGCTTGGTTTTGTGGAGAAGACTCACAACTGATGACAAGAGAAAAAATAATCCGCAAATGAGTCTTTCTTGGTTAATCTGAATAAAATGTTGTTTATATAACCAGAAGATCCAATGAAAAGATATTAATTTGGTGCAACATAAACATAAACCTGGTTAAGATATATCTATTTGGCTGTCTTTTGTAAGTAAGAGTAAAAAGTATTGTTTGCAAAATCTTTTTGTAAAACATCAATGGAGCTTGTGGAAAAATTTGTGAAACCACAAAACGACGAAGGAAGATGGTTTTGTATACTTCAGAATAGCATTTCTATTTGGTGTTGTTGATAAATCGAAGTACGTTCTGTCACAGAATATTTTCATCAAACGATAAAGCAAACACACACACACACACGTCTGTGTATATATCTATCTATATATGTATATATATGTGTCTCATATATATATATATATATATATATATATATATATATATATATATATATATATATATATAATACACATATATACATATACATACATGCACTTGTGTGTGTCTGTGTATGTGCATGTATGTACATACATCTATACATACTACATACATGTGTATGTGATATATAGACCAGGGTACTATGTATATACATATATATATGTATGTATGTATATATAAATATACACATACACACACACATATATATATACACATACATATGTATGTATATATATGCATATACATACATACATACATACATACATACATACATACATACATATATATATATATATATATGT
>NC_068990.1:29430070-29430797 GCF_001194135.2 Octopus bimaculoides | reverse complement strand
ATATATATATATATATATATATATATACACACACACACACACACACACATCATCATCATCATCATCATTATCATCATCGTTTAACATCTGTTTCCATGCCGGCATGAGTTGGACGGTTTGGCTGAGGACTGGCAAGCCCGAAGGCTGCACCAGGCTCCAAACTGATTTGGCAAAGTTTCTACAGCTGGATGCCCTTCCTAATGCCAACCACTGCAAGAGTGTAGTGGGTGCTTTTTACATGCCACCGGCACAGGAGTCAGTCGGCAGGGCACTGGCATTGACCACAGTTGGATGCTGCTTTCTATGTGTAGCTGCCATGCAGTCTATAACCAAGTTGACCCTTTCAATTACAGATACTGTCAGTGCAAAGGGGTCCACATTTTCCATCTACCCCATGTCACTCACAAGGTTTGGGTTTATTTGAAACTAGGATAAGAGATAAAAGTTGCCTAAGGTATCATACAGTGGGGTCACATTTTCATCCCTAATGCATAACAATGGGATGATAAGGGCATTAGGACTGACCACATTGGAAAGGAATAGGCAAATTCTTTATAATAAGTTGACATGACTATCTTGGAGTATTTAGTCAAATTTGTGCAAACAGCTTTGATTGGCTAAATATACGCAATGGGAAGAAGTGGAGAAAACAACAACTGTAAAATGAAAATGTTTGTTTATATACACGCATGTATGTATATATGTTATGTGTGTGTGTATATATGTA
>NC_068990.1:29426945-29429202 GCF_001194135.2 Octopus bimaculoides | reverse complement strand
GGAAAGGCTCCAAATAACACAACCCGGTGCGTTCACACTCCATAACTTGCCTCTACTCTTACGCTGCACCTCTCACTTGCAATGTCTTCATTTTCTGGAATTTAGCGCAAAAAAAGTAAATAAACAACAAAGACAAAAAACAACAGAAGCAAAACTAAATTCTGCTTTCTTTTGTTTTTCTGTTATTTTAGAAAAAAAAATCTAAAGTGCAGTAGAATTGGTAGAGCATCAAACCAAATGGTTCAGAGCAATTAATCTTGTCTCCTTTATGTTCTGAGTTCAAATCCCACTGAAGCTGACTTTATACATTTTGTCACTCTGGGGTCCAGATGTAAAGAATTAATCAAGTAGTGGAGTCAGTGTCACTGACCTCTTGAATTACTCAAAATCTTCTGGCCTTGGGCCCATGGTGATAGATAATTCTTCTAAATCCTCTAGGATCATTATTAAGGAAAATTCTAGAAGTGTTTGTTGTGGATGTAACCACAGATCAGACCCTGACTGAGCAGATCTGTGATTAAAGGCATTCTAGCCATGACTGTCCCATCTGTTTTCTATGTGCTTAGAGTGAAGGTGCATGGCTAAGTGGTTTGTGGATTTGGTTAACCATTGTATGTGCTTGATTCCTGGTGATGCGTTGTGTCCTTGAGCAAGACACTTTATTCCACACTGCTCCAGTTCACTCAGCTGGCAAAAATAAGTTGTACCTGTAATACAAAAGGGTCAACATTGTCACATTCTGTGTCACGCTGAATCTTCTTAAGAACTGTTTCAAGTGTATGCATGTCTGTGGAGTACTCAGCCACTTGCAAGTTAATTTCACGAGCAAGCTGTTCCATTGATCAGACCAACTGGAACCCTTGTCATTACTGACTGGATACCAGTAATGTGCACAGAACCCCAAACCACATCAGTGTGATTTGAGGGAAATTTGGTTGCTATTTCTAGCAAGTCAAATGACTACGTGTGTGTGTGTGTGTGTGTTTGTAGATGTGATAAAATACATAAAAAGCAATTATATAACATCCAACTATAATAATTTACCTTTCTAGAAACTAAGAAGCTGATATCAGTCAAATAAAAGCTTCTTCAAAGCAACTGACTTTTAACTTTCATAAGGTCTTATTTACACTCAAACACTGACACACACATGTGTACTTCAGAGTATATATACATATATATACATATTATACACACACACACACACATATATATATATATACATATATACTTGTGTGTGGAGTGCACCCATACAACAGCTGATTGCATGCAAGCCTAATTGATGCATTGCCAACCACAGTCTGTGCCATATTTCATCATGAATCTACTTATGGTTATTAAGTGTGATGTATGTGCTGTATTAATAAACTGATGGTTTTCGTCCTACTGGGAACCCTTTGTTATTTCAGGTCTGACAAACAAATACAGTAGAGTGCAAAATCCCCATGCATGAATACACACACATGCACACAAGCTCACACACATGCACACAAGCTCACACACATTATATATATATATATATATATATATATATATATACATTTTAGAAGAAAGGTTGGGGATAATGAAAATGAAATTGATGAGAGGTGAAACTAGTCAGGGTGAGGTGTGCATGTGGAGCCCCAAGATATAGAATGAGTAGAAGTGGGGGCAGAAGAACTGAGAGTGTGGGTGGATGGGTGGGTAGAGGTTGCAAGTGGGAGGGTGGGTGAGAGGTAGGGGAATGGGTCGGAGGAGTGAATATAATCTTTTGTACTCTAAGTAGACGGCCTGAAACTTTTTTGCGGAGAAGGCCAGTCAATTAGATTGACTCCAGTATGCAACTGGTACTTATTCTATCAGTCTCTTTTGCCAAACCGCTAAGTTACAGGGACGGGAATGTGAACACACCAACATTGGTTGTCAAGCAATGGAGGGGGAACAAGCACATATACAAGCACACAAATACATACATATACATACACACACACACACACACACATATATATATGTAATAAAAAAAAGGATCTTTTTTAAAACGGGGGCCCCATTTTTCATTAACGAAACACTTTGAAACTCGGAACACTGGTAGAATGTGTCATATAAAACATCTTTTTCTCTTAGTCTTCTTAAAAAAAAAAGAAATCCCTAAGTTATTCCATGTTAAATTTGTCATATTTCTGTAATTTGAACCAATCACTGACGTCCATTCAGCCGATATACATTAGGTGCCGACTACATAAACAAACGATTCTGAAACAATTAACCCTAACCCTAA
>NC_068990.1:29422521-29425149 GCF_001194135.2 Octopus bimaculoides | reverse complement strand
ATATATAACAGGCTTCTTTCCATTTCTGTCTACCAAATCCACTTACAAGACTTTGGTCAGCCTAAGGCTATAGGAGAAAATACTTGCCCAACGTTTCACATAGTGGGACTGAACTCTGAACCATGTGGTTGGGAAGCAAGTTTCTTACTACACTGCCACACCTGTGCCTATACACATATGTATATCTTTATCCAGCCATAAAAATCATACCAAAATATTATGATGGAGATGTAGAATAGTGCTCTGCAACCTTTTTTCACTTGTGGTACACTTATATTCTTTTCAAAATTCGGTGGCACACTGCAGCACACCTAGCGTCGTCTTGTGGCACACCAGTGTGCTGCAGCATACTGGTTGCAGAGCACTGATGGAGAACACTGTCACAAGGTGTATGATGTTGCTGATTACCCTGTGAAAAAAAAACCATACAGTCAAACCTTGCTTTACAAATTTAATTCATTCCTGAAGGCCATTCGTTATCCAAAAATGTTCATAAACTGAAATTATTCTTGCCATAGGAAATTCAAAAGAAACCGCGGTGAATTTGAGCTGGGCTGGTCACTGACGGAAGGCTAGACATCGACTGTTGCTCTTCTGCTGATACAACTGTTGTTTGCTAGTTTGTGTGTTCGTTATTTGAGACATCTTTTGTCACCTGAGATGTTTTATGCTCAAAAAATTGTTTAGAAACTGTTTTGGTCATGATGAGAGGCATTCAGAGCCCAAGTGCCACTGGATTTAAAATGAAAATGTGAAAAATATCAATTGAAATTCAAAATACAACACCTTGATGGATACAGTTCTATATTTATGAGGTGAGGAATCTTCATCTTGTTTGTTGTTAACACAACATTTCGGCTGATATACCCTCCAGCCTTCATCAGGTGGCTTGGGGAAATTTCGAACCTGGGTTCTCATTCCTAAAGTATTTTTTGATGTTATTATTTTTAAGGTTACTGCCTGGAATCAAACTCAGAATCTTGGGGTTAGTAGCCCATGCTCTTAACCACTACGCCATATGCCCGTGGGTGATTATGGAGTGAATTTTAGGGCTTATAAATCTAATATGTTCCTATCCTTCCTTCATGGATGTTTAATTCAGTGTCTCTACTCTTACTTGTTTCAGTCATTAGACTGCGACCATGCTGGGGCACCGCCTTGTAGAGTTTTAGTTCAAAGAATCAATCCAAGGACTTATTATTTTTTAATGTTGGTACTTATTCTATGAGTCCCTTTTGCTGAACTGCTAAGTTAAAGGAATGTAGACACACACACACCAGTTGTCAAGCAAAGGTGGGGGACAAAGGCAGGCACAAAGACACAAAGACACACACACACTCACACACACTCAATCACTCACAAACACATACAGACTCTCCCACATACAGAGGACAGGCTTCTATCAGTTTCCGTCTACCAAATCCACTCACAAGGCTTCGGATGGCCTGAGAGGGTGTGGTAGAAGACTCTTGCCCAAGGTGCCATGCAGTGGGACTGAACCTGGAACCACGTGGTTAGGAAACCAACTTCTTTACCCACACAGCCACTCCTGCAGTTTCTATGAAATTCCAGCAGAATGTTTTTGGCACATGAGAAAATGGAGGCCAACGTTTCTTCCCCCCGCTCACACTTCTACAGAGAATATACAAACAAAACAATAAGCCAATAAATAAATAAATAAATAAACAAAGAAAGAAATAAAGAAATAAAGAAGGAAATAGGTGGAAAGAGTTGTGGTTTCTTTTTTTGTTTGTTTATTTCCCCCCCTTTCATCAGGTGAACGAAACGATTATCAAATGCAACATTTTATGTGATGGAGAATCCATGATGAAGATAACGGCATGTCGACCACTCCATCTCTTTATTGCTCTCGCTCTCTCTCTCTCTCTCTCTATTCTTCCATCTCTCTGTTCTCCTCTCTCTCACTCTCTTACTTTCTCTTTCTCTCTGGTACTTTATTCTCCTCTCTTCCTCTTTATCCTCCTCTCTTTCTTTATTCTCCTCTCTCACTCTCTTCTCCTTCTCTCTCTTTCTTTCTCTTTCTTCTCTCTCTTCATCTTTCTCTATCTCTCTTCATCTTTCTCTCTCTCTCTTTATTCTCCCCTCTCTCTTTATTCTTTTCCCTCTCCCTCTCTTTCTCTCTCTCCTCCCTCCTCACCCTCTTTCTCTCTTTATTCTCCCCTCTCTCTTTTTATTCTCTTCCCTCTCACTCTCGTTCTCTCTCTCTCTCCTCCCTCTTCACCCTTTTCTCTCTCTATTCTCCTCTCTCTCTTTCTTTCTCTCTCTCTCCTCTCTCTTCACCCTGTCTCTCTCTCTTCATTTTCCCTCCTTCTCTTTCCCCCTCCGTTCCTATTCTTTTCTTGTATCAGAGCAAATAAACAGAAGAGGCGGCGGCGGCGGCGATAGCGGCACAGTTTGTAGTCTGTAGCTGCTGCTGTTGACTGTAAACTTTTGATCTCAGCGGGGGGGGGAGGGAGGAAAACCTGGTTAACAGAGAAATGGTGGCGACGGCAGCGATAGAAGTGGTGGTGGTGGCGGCGGTGAAGGTGTCGATAACAAAGGTGTCGGTAGGGTGGCGGCGGCAGCGACGGCCACGGTAGGATATTTGCAGTGGTGGTGATGCCTTTC
>NC_068990.1:29420876-29421629 GCF_001194135.2 Octopus bimaculoides | reverse complement strand
CGATAGTTTTAGTGGTGTTGGCGGAGTGATGGTAGTGGTGGTGGTGGTGATGATGATTGTGGTGGTGGTGGTGGTGAGGGTGATGGTGTAGTGTTGTTGTTGCAGTTGTTGTTTGTGAATAAATAAGAATATAAGAATAAGTGTGTGTGTGTGTGTGTGTGTGTGTGTGTGCACGTGTGTGTGTGTGTGTGAAATTATGCGTGAAAGGATGTTATTCTTTGCCTGGCGTATTTACTTTAATTAATGTTTATTTTGTGTGTGTACATGTGTATCTCTTTGTATGTGAGTGTATGTGTGTGTTTGAAAGTATATATATATGTATGTATATATGTACGTATGTATGTAGATATGTATGTATATATGTACGTATGTATATATGTATATATGTACGTATGTATATATGTATATATGTACGTATGTATGCATGTGTATGTCTGAGTGCATGTATACGTATTTGTGTGTGTGTGTGTGTGTTTCTGCGTCTGTGTGAATGTCTGTGACACTATTTCTATGTAAAAGTATATGTATATGAATGTTTGTGTGTGTGTGTGTATATCATTGTATGAGTATATATATGTGAGCCTGTATGTATGTAATTGTTTTTTTTTAGTCCTTACCTCCCCTCTGCTTGTATATGTTTGTATGTGTGTGTGTGTATATGCATATATGTGTATACCTGTATGTGTGTATATGTGTGTTTGTTTATATAAATACTTATAAAATATTTCTAATATATAAAATCAAATTCCAAAA
>NC_068990.1:29419031-29420065 GCF_001194135.2 Octopus bimaculoides | reverse complement strand
TATATATATATTGGCTGTGTGGTAAGAAGCTTGCTTCCCAACCACATGGTTATGGGTTCGGTCCCACTGTGTAGCACCTTGGGCAAGTGTCTTCTGCTATAGCCTCGGGCCTTGTGAGTGGATTTTGTAAACAGAAATGGAAAGAAGCCCATTATATATATATATATATATGTATATATGTGTGTGTGTGTGTGTGTGTATGTGTGTATGTATGTATATATTTGTGTGTCTGTGTTTGTCCTCCCCCACCAAACCATCACTTGACAACTGATATTGGTGTGTTTACTGCCCCGTAACATTAGCAGTTCAGCAATAGAGACTGATAGAATAAGTACTTGGCCTGCAAAGAATAAGTCCTGGGGGTCGACTTGTTCGCCTAAAGGTGGTGCTCCAGCATGGCTGCAGTCAAATGACTGAAACAAGTAAAAGAGTAAAAGAGTATATACCAAATCCTTGTGAGTGGATTTGGTAGACAGAAACTGAAAGAAGCCCATCATAAGAGATTAAGATTCTATTCCTTAGAGCGTAGACGAGAAAGAGATGCCATAATATACATCTGGAAGATCCTCGAAGGAATTGTCCCAAACTTTGGCATCGAAAGTTACACAAATAAAAGAACTGGACGCCATTGCATAGTGCCAAGGACTCCAAATTTGCCATCAAGATGTAGGACAAGATATTGCAATAGCCTGGGCTTCAAAGGTCCACAGCTCTTCAATATCCTCCCGAAGGACCTGAGAGACCTGCATGTGGTGGATGTAGGTGTCTTCAAGACAAGGCTGGACCTCTTCCTGTCAGGTGTCCCAGATGAACCAACTTCACGGCAGGAGGCGCAGATGAAAGCAGCTGCATCAAACTCTCTCATGCACCAAATGTCAATTCATGAAGTAAAATTCATGAAGTAAAATTGTGTAGCAACACCAAATGGCGGTGCCCCACCATGGCCACAGCTCATGAGCTGAAACTAGATAAAATGAAAAAATGAAAAAAAAATGAAAATATATTTGTGTGTCTGTGTTTGTCCCCCAACATTG
>NC_068990.1:29414031-29416531 GCF_001194135.2 Octopus bimaculoides | reverse complement strand
TCAACAACCAACACAAACCTGCTACCTGTAGCAGCAGCAGTAGCAGTCTCAGCAGCCACAACAGCAGCAACATCAACAATAACAGCAGCAGCAGCAGCAGAAACAAAAAAAGAAAAACAAAAACAGCAGCAAGAACAACGACAACAATGTCTGTGAAGAGAAAATACAGGGAGTGTCGAGATTATTGATGCAGCATCAATCTTGCCAGGCTGTGATGTTTCGGATTAACATGTGTAAATAATTAACTCTTAATCCATCTTGTTAACATCTCCTGCAAGGATTAAAGAATTAACATCATTTATAAAACACCCACCATGCAGGTTCCCAACATTTGCCAAATGCCACTTTGGTCCTCATCTCTTGACAGTCTTTTATTTTATTATTTTACTTGTTTCGGTCATTGTGGCCATGCTGGGGCACCGCCTTGAGGAATTTCGGTCAAATTAAACATAGGCGCAGGAGTGGCTGTGTCGTAAGAAGCTTGCTTCTCAACCACATGGTTGTGGGTTCGGTCCCACTGTGAGTTATCTTGGGCAAGTGTCTTCTACTATAGCCTTGGGCCGACCAAGGCCTTGTGAGTGGATTTGGTAGATGGAAACTGAAAGAAGCCTGTCGTATATATATATATATATATATATATACACATACATATATGTGTATGTATTTGTATGTCTGTGTTTGTCTTCCCACCATATCTGGCCCAAATATTCTACTGTTTTATGTTGGTACCAGTCAGATCTGGCTCCTCACACTTACCCTACAATGTCATTTTAAGGAATAAACAATTACATCATTGAAGTCTCAAAGTTTATGAGATAATCCGGGATTACTTCAAAGCAGGATGAATAAACAAGCAATATGTTTGACAGAGTAGGTGATGGCATGGCTGTGTGGTAAGAAGCTTGATTCCCAACCACATGGTTCTAGGTTCAGTCCCACTGCATGGTACCTTGATTTAGTGTCTTTTAGTATAACCTCAGGTTGAACAAAGTTTTGGAGTGGATTTGGTAGACAGAAACTGAAAGATGCCCATTATGTATATATATATATATATATATAAATATATATATATATATAGTTGAAATTTACAAAAAACAAAAGATGAAGACAGGTGTGTAATCAACAAACAGATGTATTAGTTGAACACTCAGGAAGGTGAGAAAGTCTTTTACATTTCGAGCCTACGCTCTTCAACAGAAAGGAACACAAGAAAATAAACAGAGAAAGAATAAAATATAAGAGAATATACGTGTATATATACATGCGTATGTGTGTGTGTGTGTGTGTGTTTGTTGCCCACCTCCACTCGACAAACAGTGTTGGTTTTCTTATGTCTCTATCACTTAGCAATTCAGCAAAATGAGATTGATACAATTTGTACCAGGCTTTAAAAAAATAGAAAGGGCTGGTGTCAATCCATTCAAGTAAAAACTTTATCTAGGCAGTGCTCCAGTTTGGCCACAGTCTAAAGATCAAAATGAGTAAAAGCTAAACGAGTAATTTCAATGCTGAGAGGTTAATCATTGCAAAGAAGAAGAAAGAACTTTCTTTGTTCCTTAAAGACGTGAAACGTATTCGAGGAACCACTTCAAGGTGTCAGGTTTTGTGTCAGAAGACCGATAACAACAGAGAGACAGTTTTTCACTCTTGAAGTAGTGAAAGAATACGCTTAAAGAACTTGTAGTTGAAGTGAGGTTAGCTTTTATTATATTTCTTTCTTTTGAGAAAAGTGCTTAGCTTGTTAAGTTGACAGAAAATATCCAAGATTCCTGATTGCTGATAAGTGAAACAGATTTAACAAGAAATAGCTTTTAAGAAGGGCAGGCGTGGAATAGTACAAAGTGATTTTTTGATTTTTGATTTATGACAAAAATATGTTGAATGGCTAAAGGCCCTGAATATAAAAAAACAACACTCTATATGTAATGTTCATGGCCTTATGTATATGCAACAAACAATGTTTTCATACACACACACACACATATATTTTTTTATTCTTTTACTTGTTTCAGTCATTTCACTGTGGCCATGCTGGAGTACCACCTTGAAGAGTTTTTAGACAAACAACTTGACCCCAAGGCATTATTTTTTAAAGCTTATTTTATTGGACCCTTTTGTCAAATTGCTAAGTTACAGGGATGTAAACACACCAACACTGGTTCAAAACATCCAGCTTCTATATCCAGACTATAAATTCACGTTTACACCAATAATGATCGGTGCACTTGCTTTTGTAAGTAAAACTGCCAAACTGTCACTCTAGACAAGCTTGGATTTCCAGAAAAAGATATCAACCAATTAACTCACTCATTAGAAATACAATCTATCAGTGGAACAGTAAAGATATGCAAGACTTTTCTCAAGTTCAAAGTGTGAATTTGTTTTTGTTATCTACATTTCAATGATGAAGATTTGTATCTTTATTAGAAACTGGCTCCTCCTTCAAAGAAAGAATTCAAATAATTATATACATACATATATATATATATATATATATATA
>NC_068990.1:29413455-29413837 GCF_001194135.2 Octopus bimaculoides | reverse complement strand
ACAACACACACACACAACGCACACACACACAACACACACACACACAACACACACACACACACACAACACACACACACACACACACACACACACACACAACATTGGAGATGCCTTCCCTTTGGCTGCCAGCATATATATCTCTAATGAAGAGACCATAGTTTAGGTACTAAAGATGAATAACTGGTGCAATGTAAAATTCGTGCCAGAACGCCCCTCCTCCCCACCGACTCCTCCACTACCAGCACCACCATTGCCAGTAGCTCCATCACCATCATCATCATCATTATTAACAGTCAAAAGTTTAAGAATCCTGCTGTGGCACCTTGCCTTGTCGTTAGACAATGATGTTATTAGTTCAAGATCTTTGATATCTGAGTATCTG
>NC_068990.1:29409371-29411871 GCF_001194135.2 Octopus bimaculoides | reverse complement strand
GGATAACCATGAATAAACATACCTGTGCACTGCAAGATCTCGTAGCTGGAGTTTTAGTCTCACCAAGAAATGTTTATTCTGGGCTGTACCATATGCAACATAACTGGCAGCTGATCAGCTTTTTCATAGGTTGACAACACAGTGTATGGATCTCAGTGAAATACAACAGACAGGGTTGTGCCATAATTTGGCACACTCGGCATTTTGTCGACAGTTTTATGGGTTGTTGTTTTCACAGTCAGTCGTTGAACTTTCCGAAAATGTTTGCAGCTGACGATATACTGAACCCCCTCTACCTGTTGTCATCAGGGATTGTGCTACTCAAATATGTAAAATTCTTCACCACACCTCGAGGATGACTCTTGATCAAAATGGTTGGTGACTCTTGGTGACTCATGCATGTTTCAGTAACCCATGTTTAGGTTGACAAGACTTTGATCACCTTTTATTTTTTACCTGTATTGATATGTTGAAAGTTGTCGCTATACATTCAAAATGATGCGTAATTTTCCTGATATCTTCCAAAGAACGGTTCACTCCAGCTGAGACATTATCAGAGAGGAACTCTCATATACATATATCATGGCTCTTCACAGTGGATCTTAGCCTAAATAGGTTTGACAATTCACCATCAACTCTTTATGGGAAATCACTTGCTTTGTTTTCAAACACAACTCCCAGAAATAACACAAATAACAATGGAATGAGTGCATAACCTTGCCTCATTCTTTGAGTGACTGAAAATGAAGCCAAACTGTCTCACCCAAGAGAGATCATGATTGACATACCATCAAGGAACTGACTCCACAAATTTCTCCAGGCAGTGATATTTTTTTGGATCAGGATCCATAAACCTTCTTTTCTCATATTATCAAAAGCCTTCATAAATTCAATGAATGCCACAAAATCCGGGTCTTACTGCTCAATAACCTTTCCCTGAATTTTTCACAACATGAAAATCATATTCTTGGGTCTCCAAGACAAAATCTGCACTGGCTTTCAAAAAGAATTTACTCAGATATTTTTTGCAGTCATCTAAACAGCATGTGCGCTTTGGTTGACCTGAGGCTACAGTAAAAGACACACGCCCAAGGTTCTATGCTGTGGGATTGAACCTGGAACCATGTGTTTGGGAAGCAAACTTCTTACCACAAAGCTGTGCTTACATATATATATGTGTGTGTGTGTGTGTGTGTGTGTGTGTGATGAGCTTCTTTCAATTTCTGTCTACCAAATACACTCACAAGTCTTTGATTGGACTGGGGCCTGTAGCAGAAGACACTTGTCCAAAGTGCTGCACAGTGAGATGGAAACCCAGACCACATGATTTGGAAACAAACTTCTCAACCTCACAGCCACATTTACACCTAAAGAAATAAAGAAATCAAAACACTAAGGTGTTTTGATTTCAAACTGGATATTTTAAAATAATTAACTGAATATTGTAATTAACGAAACAAAAAAAAAAACAGCAATGTCAAAATATAAAAGTAATGTTGTTTTCATCTGTTCAAACTCTTTCAGATAAATTACAGTATGGTTTATATGTTCTATGATAATTAAGAGTAATTAAATTGATTGTAATTACTAATTATCTCTTTTATTTTCATAAACTGAAATTTTTTGGAAATGACTTAAAGTTGTTGAATTGTTGCTATTTTTGTAAAAGTTGAGGAATTTGTAATGAAAAGACGTATTATTAAAATAGGCAAAGTTTTCCAATGGCATCAGTAACCTAGTTAATAATAATAATAATAATAATAATAATAATAACAATAATAATAATAATAACCATCATCATCATCATCATCGTTTAACGTCTGCTTTCCATGCTAGCATGGGTTGGACGATTTGACTGAGGACTGGTGAAACCAGATGGCTACACCAGGCTCCAATCTGATTTGGCAGAGTTTCTACAACTGGATGCCCTTCCTAACGCCAACCACTCCGAGAGTGAAGTGGGTGCTTTTACGTGCCACTGGCACAAAGGCCAGTCAGGCGGTACTGGCAACAGCCACGCTTGAAATGGTGTATTTTACCTTGAACTTAGAATGTATGTGTGTTTGAGTGTGTGTGTATGTGTGTGTGTGTGTGTGTGTGTGTGTGTGTGTGTGTGTTAATATGTATGTATAAGTGTGTGGGTATCTGTGAGCATGCTTCATAAAGCTCCTGCCGTACAGAATCTCTCTCCTCCCCTTCTTACCATTTCTCTCACTATCCCTCTGTCACTCTACTCTACCTCTCTTCAACTGTCTTACTCCAGTTTCACAACTTAATATACTACTGCAAACATTACCTCCCTCTCTGTTCTATCAGTCTGTCTGTCTGTCAGTCTATCTGTCTCTCTGTCTCTCTCCCTCCCTCCCCCCTTCTATCCCTCCCTCCCCTCTATCCCTCCCCCCTCTCCCTTGTTCTCCCACCAATTTACAATTCTAAGTTGGCAGCAGAGCAATTATTTTTCATTCAGAGACTTCTCATTGTTTATATAGGTATGCGTGTG
>NC_068990.1:29405574-29408964 GCF_001194135.2 Octopus bimaculoides | reverse complement strand
ATATATATATATATATATATATATATATATATAATCTACATATACGGTGACAAGCATGCATGCATATAAAATGCAGGCTCACCTGCACATATGGACAGATGCGTTTAGAGCTGCACAACTGCATATATTCACTCACACACAAGCGTTTATATATATATATGTGTGCACTATAGAAGGAATTGAAAGTGAGGAGAATGTCTGAGGGATGAAGATAAAATGGTTTCGAGAATTTTTATGAGACTTAAATAACTCAGCATGGCAGGAATTGTGCAAGGGACTTCTAAGAAGACTGTCTCCTATGTTTCTCATGTCTTTTTGTTAAGATCACGGTTTTGTTACCAACCCTTGGGCTAATGGACACCGATAACAATATGAATTTAATTAGCAATACACACACACACACACACACACTCACACACACACACACACACACACGCACACACACACACACACACACACACACACTCACACACTCACACACACACACAATCCATACTCAACAAACATGCTTTGAAGATTCCTCCAAGAGATATATTTTCCTATATATATATATATATATATTATTCATATAAATACATACAGTGTACATTTAAACACATAAGAGAGATGTCCATAATAGGACATCTAACCCACTAGAAGGAGCAGTCAAACTCCACACCACAATTAGGGATAATTTCGAAAGGGAATGAAAAATAAAAACATTTACCATCTATTTCCTGAACCAAGGTTTCAAGCTATTTTCAACAAAATAAAATAATTTGCAAGGCCAGCTATCATCAGCAGGAAAGCCAAGATTAACACATAAATCTGAGGCAATACATAGAAACATGCCTTGCAAATTATTTTATTTTGCTGAAAATAGCTTGAAATCTTGGTTCAGGAAATAGATGGTAAATGTTTTTATTTTTCAATCCCTTTCGAAATTATCTCTAATTGTGATTTGGAGTTTGACTGCTCCTTCTTGTGGGTTAGATGTCCTATTATGGGCATTTTTCTTATGTGTTTAAATGTACACTTGTACACTATGTATTTATATGAATAATATATAGTCTATTGACTAGTTTTTTTTCTTGTCGCTAGACCACTGGTAGCAAATGGAATTTCTAAATTTTTTTGCTACCCTGAGATTTATTAATAATATATATATATATCTATGTATGTATGTATGTATATGTATATATATTATTGTGTCTGGGGAGACTCATTCTCTTTTAGTGCCTTATTAATTTAACACACTCACCAGTCCAATTTCCACTCATTTACTTATTTATTTACCTTGGATTGTAGGGCGACATGCCATGCTTGAGGAGACCTATTGAGTCAAGTACATCAACATCAACATCAGCATCAATATCAAAATGAAATCAAATCACAATCAGATGGAAATTGTAGTTGTGACCCCTGTGTCGGTGGCATGTAAAAAGCAACATCTGAACGTGGCCGATGCCAGCGCTGCCTTGACTGGCTTCTGTGCTGGTGGCATGTAAAAACCACCAACCGAACGTGGTTGTTGCCAGCCTCCTCTGGCCCCTGTGCTGGTGGCACGAAAAAATCACCCACTACACTCTCAGAGTGGTTGGCATTAAGAAGGGCATCCAGCTGTAGAAACTCTGCCAGATCAGACCGGAGATTGGTGCAGCATCCTGGCTTCACAGATCCCAGTTGAACTGTCCAACCCATGCCAGCATGGAAAACAGACTTTAAACGATGATGATGATGATGATAATCCATCCATGCACACACACACACACACACATATGTGTGTGTGTGTGTATGATGTGGCTGATGACAGTACTGCCTGATTGGCACTTGTGCAAGTGGAACATTAAAAGCACATCCGAGGATGATCATTGCCAGGACCACGGATTGATTCCCGTGCCAGTGGCACATAAAAAGGCACCATTCGAGCATGATTGTTGACAGCGTTGCCTTACCGGCACATGTGTTGGTGGCACGTGAAAAACAACATTTGAGTGTGGTCGTTGTCAGTGCCGCCGGACAGGCTCCCATGCAGGTAGCACGTAAAAAACACCTTTTCAGCGTGGTCATTGCCAGAACCTCCTGACTGGCCCTCGTGCCAGTGGTATGTAAAAGCACCCACTACACTCTCAGAGTGGAAAGTATTAGGAAGGGCATCCAGCTGTAGAAACTTTGCCAGATCAGATTGGAGCCTGGTGCAGCCTTCTGGCTTGCCAGTCCTCAGTCAAACCATCCAACCCATGCCAGATAATGATGATGATGATGATGATGATGATGATGATGATGATGATATATATCTGCATAATTTATCAACTTACTGTTTATATATCTATACATAAGTGTATTTCTGAATCCTTCACATACTTCCCTGCCATTTAATTCTTATCATATGGTAAATTATTTTATTCCTTTCATTTCATATTAAATCCATGCTCACGTTACATATTGCAAACCGACTTATTATTTCAAAATAATAAACTACCCTGAATGCTCACTCTCTTCCCTTCCCCCCCACCAACCAATTCCCACCCTCTCAGCTACAATATTCTCCTACACCCGCCATCCACCCTCGCTTCTGGTGGTTATGCGTATAATATGTTTATGAGTGAGTTTTTGATGAGTCACCGGAGAAAACCCACAGCAAATCTTCATCTCAAACTGCCTCTGCAGACTGACATAAATGATGTATAATATATATATATTATTGGTGCAGGAATGGCTTATGGGTGCAGGAGTGGCTGTGTGGTAAGTTGATTGCTTCCCAACCACACGGTTCTAGGTTCAGTCCCACTGTGTGGCACATTGGGCAAGTGTCTTCTACTATATGCCTGGGTTAACCAAAGCCTTGTGAGTGGATTTGGTAAATGGAAATGGAAAGAAACGTGTCGCATATATGTGTGTGTGTGTGTGTGTGTGAATATGTCTGTTTGTTCCTCCTAACATCACTTGACAACTGATGTAGGTCTGTTTACATACCCGTAACTTAGCAGTTTGGCAACAGAGTCCGATAGAATAAGTACTAAGGCTTATAAAAAAATAAGTCCTGGGGTCAATTTGTTCAATTAGAGGTGGTGCTCCAGCATGGCCACAGTCAAATGACTGAAACAAATAAAAGAATAAAGGAATATATATTTCAACTATTATTATTATTATTATTATTATTATTGTTCAGTAGTTTTATTTTTATAAAGTGCTTTCACTTCACTACCAAGCACAGCTCTGTGTGCCTTGGGTATGTGCTGTGGTTAGCTGTGATGCTCTTATGGTTACTGTATTGAAAGTGTTTTGTGTAGGATGTGTGCAGTGCCCAGTAGTGCAATTTTATGTATGTTATATATATTTGTAAGTCCTGGTGTTTTTGTTATGTATTTGTCTGAATATTTTTTATTATACCTATTATTATTATTATTA
>NC_068990.1:29401319-29403914 GCF_001194135.2 Octopus bimaculoides | reverse complement strand
GTATATATATATATATATGTATGTATATATGTAGGTAGGTAGGTATGTATTTGTGTGTCTGTGTTTAGTCCCCACCACCATCACTTGACAACCGATGTTGGCATGTTTACGCCCCCCCCCCGTAACCTAGCAGTTCGGTGAAAGAGACCAATAGAATAAGTGCTAAGACTTACAAAGAATAAGTCCTGTGGGGGAGGGGGGCGATTTGTTCGACTTAAAGGCAGTACTCCAGCATGGCCGTAGTCAAATGACTGAAGCAAGTAAAAGAAATAAAAGCAAGTAAAAGAAATCAATAACATGTTTACCTTGGTGTCTGTGTTCTATCCTTTAATGTCCTGATAGTAAATCCAGTAATCCAGTCACAGTGTTTAAGGTTCAAATCCTGAGTAATTCCTTTTATGAACTGCTGATTGTTAACTTCCCTTTATTTTCTCATCACCTTATTTTTTTCTTTCTTTTTTCTTTGTTACCTTCTTTTCTTATTTTTCGCTTTCTTTATTACTTTCTTCCTTCTGTTATATTTATTTATGTATTTCTTTGTTTATTTATTTTATTTTGTAAAACAAGGTTAAAAAAAAATGGGGAAAAGAAAAATCAAGTATTTTAGGGTACCCTGTCTTTATCCTCTTTATTCTTTTTTTTTCCTCCAGGTATCCCACCTGAAGTGAAGAGAATGTTCTTTTCGCATTTAGACAGCTCCCCACCCTCATTCGCACCTCTCACTTCTACTCTCCTCCACATCCGTCTCCACCCCTATTACCCATCTACCATGCTCTCTCTCTCTCTCTCTCACCCACTCTTTCTTCTACATCCTCAACCCCCACCAGCCTAGCCACAGTCCCTGCCACGTTCCACTTGTCGAGTAGTTAGTGAGATGAGTCTGCTTAGAATAGGAAGGAAAACACAAGAAGACAACAACCGTATCGCCACCACCACCACCACCACCACCACCATCGTCGTCATCATCAGCATCATCTACAGCGATTATGCAATCAACAAGCAGTTACCTCAACAACGGCAGTAACAGCAGCAACATCAAAAAACAACAATATCAATTAACTATTATTGGGATTATTATCATTATTATTATTATTATTATTATTATTATTATTATTATTATTATTATTGTTGTTATTATCATGTAAGGCAGTGAGCTGGCAGGGTCGTTAGCACGCCGGGCGAAATGCTTAGCGGTATTTCATCTGCTGTTGTGTTCTGAATTCAAATTCTGCCGAGATTGAATTTGCCTTACATCATTTCGGGGTCGATAAATCAAGTACCAGTTGCATACTGGGTTGATCTAATCGACTGGCCCCCTCCCCCAAAATTACAGGCCTTGAGCCAAGAGTAGAAAGAGTTATTAATGCACAGGATACAATATCATGAGTATATAATAATTATGATAATAATAATAAAAATAAAAATAATAATAATAATAATAATAATAATAATAATAATAATAAAAAAAATACAGAATAGACAACACAACAGAAAGTGATAAGTGCAGAATCTGTGGACAAAATGATGAAACCGTATGGCATATTACCAGCCAATGTACGCCACTAGCCCAGAAGGAATATAAGAGACGCCACTACAATATAGCCAGGCTTGTCCATTGGACACTTTGCAACAAGTATGGATTGGACAGAGCAAGAAATTGGTATGACCACAAACCTGAAGGCATCATCGAAAATGATAATGCAAAGATCCTATGGGATTTTATGATTCAGTGCGACCATGAGATAGGGAATAGGAAACCGGACATAGTCTTAATTGAGAAAGAAAACAAACTATGCTGGATCATAGATATAGCATGCTCAGCTGACAACAAAGTATGCGATAAGGAAGAAAGAAAAGTCAAGAGATATAACATGTTAGCTTGGGAGGTTAAGCAGTTGTGGTCGGTGAAAAAGGTAGCAGTAGTACCAATAATTGTCGGAGCCCTGGGAACAGTGAGCAAAAATCTCGAGAAGTACGTGGAACAAATAGGGGCTGCAATAAGAGTGGAGCACATGCAACCGCTTGAATATTTCGGAAGGTGCTCGAAAAATAAGAGGTGTTACCTTAGTTCACTGGAAGTGAACAGCTGATACTGTAGTACATCTCCAGCATTAGAAGCTGTGCAAAGGCAATGATAATAATAATAATAATAATAATAATAATAATAATAATAATAATAATAATAACAATTATAATAATAATATTATAATAATAATAATAATAATAATAATAATAATAATAATAATAATAATAATAATAATAATAATCATTTGAATGAGGAACAGAAAAGTTGAATCATGGTATTGCTTCCGCACCCATCCTATTTGTCAGATTTGGCACCTGCAAACTTCCATCTCTTCCCCAAGATTTTTTTGTTTCATCTCTTACACAATGTTATGTAATACATAGAAATATGGGTCAATATAAAGATCCTCACCCAGGAACAAAAAAAAAAAAATAACCTGCCAGGTTAACTAACAAGTATGTGGAAAACAAATATGAAAAAAAAGGTGTGCTGACGACCCTGGGGGATTGGGGAGGGGACTTTCGGAAAATTTACAAGATTTGATTTTTCCATCATAACTTTTGGTAAAA
>NC_068990.1:29399856-29400467 GCF_001194135.2 Octopus bimaculoides | reverse complement strand
ATGATGATGATGACGACGGTGATGGTGATGATGATAATGATGGTGATGGTGATGATGATAATGATGATGATGATGATAATGATGATGATGATGATGATGATGAGCAGGAGGAGAAGAGAGAAGATGATGTGATGATAATGACGATGATGATGACAATGATGATGATGACGATGATGATGATGACGATGATGATGATGAGGATGACGACGATGATGATGACGATGATGATGATGATGACGATGATGATGATGACGATGATGATGATGACGATGATGATGACGATGATGATGATGATGATGATGGCAACAATAGCATCCATAATAATGATGATGAATGTGATGATGATGACTAAACAGACCGGCACAGCAGCAAAAATAACCACAACAACAACTCCTACAATAACAATAACAAACACAGCAGCAAAATAACAACAACAACACTAACAAAGTTGTGCCTGTGAAGAGAGAGCAGGGGGGAGGTGGTGGTGGGCGGGTAGGGTTTGTCTTGCCTCCCTGGTGTCTCACATATCAAAATCTGAAGGGATGAGGAGTCTGAAAATAGAAGAGAAATTACTCTGACAGAACATCACTGAATATGGCAAACTAATTGGG
>NC_068990.1:29398139-29399653 GCF_001194135.2 Octopus bimaculoides | reverse complement strand
ACCACCACTATAACTACTAGCACCACCACCAGTACCATTGCCACCACTTCCACCATCACTGCCACGACCACGACCACCACCACTACCGCCACAATCACCGCTGCTGCCACCGCCACTCTCCTCCCACCACCACTACTAACACCACCACCATCATCATCATCACCACCACGATTGCCACTCCCCCACTACTACTACTACTACTACTACTACTACTACTACTACTACTACTACTACTACTAATGCTGCTGCTGCTGCTGCTGTTATTACTACTACTACAACAGGTACTGTTTTCATTGATAGCAACAATCACGTCCTCCATAACATCAGAACAACAACAACACAAACCAACAAGGATGTCGCAATGTGGTCATTTGACCTGCAAGAAACAGTAGCTAAGTCAACCTTCTTTCATCCCCTATTATCTTGGAAAAGGGAAATGCACTTTCAATGATGTAGTTCAAGATATCTCCCCAAAATGTTTGGATGGCCATGGATGGAATGTCTTTGATTATAGGGTTGTTCAGTCAAGGATGACTTGGAATTAAGCAACTACAACATCAACACCAATAATAATAATAATAATAATAACAATAATAATAATTCTTTCTACTGGAAGCACAAAGCCTCAAATTTGGGGGAAGGGATGTAAGTCGATTGCATTGACCCCAGTGCATAACTGGTACTTATTTAATCAACCTCAAAAGGATGAAAGACAAAATTGACCTTGGCAGAATTTGAACTTAGTGACAGACAAAATACCACTTAGCATTTGTCCAGTGTGCTAACAATTCTGCCAGCTCACCACCTTTATAATAATAATAATAATAATAATAATAATAATAATAATAATAATAATAATAATAATAATAATAAACATAATCCCGAATGCATCATTGAAAATGATTATGCAAAGATCCAATGAGATTTTATGATTCTGTGCGACCATGAGATTGAGAATAGGAAGCTAGACATAGTGTTAATTGTGAAAGAAAACAAAGTATGTTGGATCATGGATATAGTATGCCCAACTGACAACAAGGTATGCGATAAGGAAGAAAGAAAAGTCGAGAGATATGACAGGTTAGCTTGGGAAGTTAAGCAGTTGTGGTCGATGAAAAAGGTAGCAGTAGTACCAATGATTGTCGGAGCCCTGGGAACAGTGAGTAAAAATCTTGAGAAGTACATGGAACAAATAGGGGCTGCAATAAGGGTGGAGCACTTGCTTGGAACAGCACTGCTTGGAACCACTCGAATACTCCGGAAGCTGCTCGAAAAATTGAGGTGTTACCTTAGTTCACTTGTAGTGAACAGCTGACACTGTAGTACATCTCCAGCGTTAGAAGCTGTGCAAAGGCAATGATAATAATAATAATAATAATAATAATAATAATAATAATAATAATAATAATAATAGTAATAGTAATAATAATAATAATAATAATAATAATTGTTTTGGTTATATGCACAGGAGCTGAGATTTGCGGAGAGGGAACTCCTCAATCACGTTGCCCCCC
>NC_068990.1:29397423-29398129 GCF_001194135.2 Octopus bimaculoides | reverse complement strand
CCCCCGACTACATGACTGGTACTTATTTTATCAACCCTGAAAGGATGATAGGTAAAGTCTACCTCAGCACAATTCAAACTGAGAACGTAGAAACAGACAAAATGCTGCCAAGCCTTTTGTGTAACATGCTTGCTGTAGTAGTAGTAGTAGTAGTAGTAGTAGTAGTAGTAGTAGTAGTAGTAGTAGTAGTAGTAGTAGTGGTTTCAAACTTTGGCACCACAACTTTGGCATCTTGTCATCTCACCTGAAAGCTTCAGCATCCTGAGGTCATTCTTCATCACCTCATCTCATGGCCATAATCAATTGATTCAAACAAGTAAAGAGAAAACTACGATTTGAGGGAAATTTTGCTGCTATTTCTTCCACCTCAAAAGATCACGTTGAGGTACCCTTATTAACACATCAGCGTGCACACAAGCTGCGTCGTGTGTGTATGCTATTAATATCTCTTTTGCCTCATGAAATGTCACGGTTCACTGAGTTTCACTCCAGAAAATTACTTTCCAAAAATTGTTTCCTTTTTGCGTCTCTCTTCCAGAGTGTTTGAAATTGTGAATATAACCGTGTGTGTGTGTGTGTGTGTGTATATATGTGTGTGTTTGTGTGAGCGTATGTGTATATGTGTGAGCGGGTATAGGTGTGTATCTTTGCTTCTCTACTTGGGTCTCTTTCTGTATGCATGCATATATATATATATATATATATA
>NC_068990.1:29394255-29397323 GCF_001194135.2 Octopus bimaculoides | reverse complement strand
TCATCATCGTCATCGTTTAACATCCATTTTCCATGCTGGCATGGGTTGGAAGGTTCGACTGGGGACTGGAGAGCCAGGAGGCTGCACCAGGCTCCAGTCTGATCTGGCAGTGTTTCTACAGCTGGATGCCCTTCCTAATGCCAACCACTCTCTAAGAGTGTAGTGGGTGCTTTTTATGTGCCACCAGCACAGGGGCCAGAGGGGGATGACATCGACCACGATTAGATGGTGCTTTTTATGTGCCACTGGCATGGGAGCTAGTCAAGGTGGTGCTGGCATCGGCCACATTCGGATGGTGCTTTTTATGTACCACCGGACTCCTTCCACTGCTTGGAAGTGATACTTTTTCACACAGCTCTCCTCATCCATCCACAGTACATGACCATCCCAACACAAACGTCTCTCTTGCACGCCACATCCAATGCTTCTTATGTCCAACATTTCTCCCAGGGTGCTTACGCTCTGTCGAGTGTGCACACTGACATTACACATCCAGCGGATCATGCTAGCTTTGTTTCTTTTGACCCTACAGATGTCTTCAGTAGTCACGGCTCATGTTTCACTGCTGTGTAGCATGGCAGTTAGCACACATGCATTGTACAATCTACCTTTCACTCTGAGTGAGGGGCCCTTTGTCACCAGTAGAGGTAAGAGCTCTCTGAACTTTGCCCAAGCAATTCTTATTCTAGTGCTAACACTCTCTGAGCATCCACCCCCATTACGGACTTGGTCCTCTAGGTAGTGGAAGCTATCAACTGCTTCTAGTTTCTCCCCCTGGCGAGTGATGGAATCTATTTTCTGAGAATCTGTGGTGTTTATTGCTCCTGTGCATCTGCTGCACAAAGAATTAGATTCTTCGTGACAAAAATGCACCATCACTGAGCTCTGCTCACTCATGAGATTCTCGCCAAAAACAATATAGTATCACTTCTGCATCCACCCTGTTCACCAGATCTAGTGCCTTTGGACTTCCATCTCTCCCCAAAGATGAAAATGCAACTCAGAGGTTACTGTTTTAACAATGTTGTCGAGATCAAGATAGAATCGCTGAAGGTCCTTGATTTGCTTGCGGTAAATGGCTTCCAGGCTGGATTCCAAAAGTGGCAGGAATGCCGAGACCAGTGCAAGAGGAATATTTTGAAGGAGATGATGTTAAAACTTAGGTAAATAAGTGGAGTGGCTGTGTGGTAAGATGTTTGCTTCCCAACCACATGGTTCTGGGTTCAGTCCCATCGCATGGCACCTTGGCCAAGTGTGTTCTTCTATAGCATCGAGCCGACCAGAGTCTTGTGAGTGAATTTGGTAGACAGAAACTGAAAGAAGCCTGCCGTATATGTATACGTATGTATGTGTTTGTGTGTGTCTGTGTTTGTCTCCCCACCCCACCCCAACATCACTTGATAACCGATGTTGGTGTGTTTACGTCACCATAAATTAGCGGTTCGGCAAAAGACACCGATAGAATAAGTACTAGGCTCGCAGAGAATAAGTTCTGGGACCGATTTGGTCGACTACAGGTGGTGCTGCAGCATGGCCACAGTCAAATGACCGAAACAAATAAAAGAGAAAAAACAATAAAAATGAATTATCTTTTATTAAACATAATTCGTGCTGGAAGTTTTTGACATCACTTCATATATAAGAATGTGAGGGAACGCAGCAGAGATACAGAGATTACGGGAGAATGATAGTGCTTGTGTGTGTATGTATGTGTGTGTATGTGTGTGTATGTGTATGTATCTGTATGTATATCTATGCTTGTGTATGCATGTTTATGCATGTGTATGTATGTGTGTGTGTGTGTGTGTGTATATGTATGTGTGCATGTGCATGTGTGTCTGTATATTTGTGTGTCTATGCTTGTGTATGCATGTGTGTATGCAAGTGTGTATGCATGTTTGTGCCTGTGTATGTATGTGTGTATGTGTGTGTGTGTTTGTGTGTGTATGATTGTGCGTGTGTGTGTGTATGTATGTGTGCATGTGCATGTGTGTCTGTATATTTGTGTCTATACTTGTGTATGTATGTGTGTATGCATGTTTGTGTCTGTGTATGTATGTGTGTGTGTGTGTGTGTGTATATGTATGTGTGCATGTGCATGTGTGTCTGTATATTTGTGTGTCTATGCTTGTGTATGCATGTGTGTATGCAAGTGTGTATGCATGTTTGTGCCTGTGTATGTATGTGTGTATGTGTGTGTGTGTTTGTGTGTGTATGATTGTGCGTGTGTGTGTGTATGTATGTGTGCATGTGCATGTGTGTCTGTATATTTGTGTCTATACTTGTGTATGTATGTGTGTATGCATGTTTGTGTCTGTGTATGTATGTGTGTGTGTGTGTGCACACTTGTGTGTGTCTACATACACACATACACGCACACATACACACATAGAGACACTTGTGCATAGACATGCATGTATGCTTGTATTCTCGTGTGTGTGTGTGGTTATGTTTGTGTGTATCATTCCTTCATTCCAAATTTTACCATTTTTTAAAGTTATTTCAAAATATCAAACGAGTTTGTTTCATTTTTTAAATAATTTATATATATTTTATAAATAATATTCATAAAATGAATTTCTCAGAGACATTTTAGGAATTTTTCTCTGTTGGTTTCATGCTTTTTTCATTCAGTACAAAAAAAAAAATCCCTATTATTTTTGAAGAATTCATAATGTTAGTTTTTTTAAGCATTGATAGAGAATATTTTGCTGTAAATAGCATTCCTTCCATATTTATTTATCTACTAGCAGAAATACCCGGCGTTGCCCGGGTTAAAGAGAATAATAAAATCTAAAAACGCCGTCTAGACTACGCAACCCTCAACTGTTAGTAGCTACGATACCATATTTCTACATTAATAACTCACCAATCCATGCCAGCATGGAACATAGATATTAAGTGGAATGCTAGAAGAAAGTTTTCAACTCATATGTATATAAAGTAAATACACGTAATTCAGAAACACGTTTTGTGTATTTTATTTCGTAACCAAACAAACAAGTACAGATTATAAATAATGAAAGGCCAATTTTGGTGATTCATTTGACAGAGGTAGTAGAGAGACA
>NC_068990.1:29391951-29392697 GCF_001194135.2 Octopus bimaculoides | reverse complement strand
CAGTTAGTGGAATAGTTTCATTTTTAAAGTGAAAGTATTTGACATGAGTGTTTTTGTTTCACTTTTGACACGTAATACTTAAATAGTAGAGGAGATATTATGTTGCCGTGGGCTCGAACTCTGCAAGAAGTTAACAATTTTTTTTGACTAAAGCACAACTGGAACCTTAAGTAAGGCATCTGTAAAATTTGAATGAAATTGGTTGCGTAGTTCTCGAGTTTTAGGGATTCACACAGACAGGCAGATAGACAGACAGACAGACAGACAGACAGACAGACAGACACACATTCTCATTTTTATATATATAGATTATTTATTTACCATTTTAATATATATTTATATTTTTAATAATGTATAAATACAGTTGCCAGTGTGGGTGTGTGGTTAGAAGTTTGCTTCCCAATCACATGTATATATTATTTCTATATCTATCAGAGAGATTTATGTAGTAGCAGCACGATAAAGTGATGGTATGTTGTCAACTGAATGTGACAGTCCCATGAAAGGGAAGAATGCTACTGTTATTTAGCCCTAGGAAACACTGTTTCCTGTTGGACTTGGCACATTTCTTGTGTCCTTATGTTTTCAAAGTAGAGACAAGTACCTCCACCCAGCAAAACCAGCACTCAGAGACTAGTTTCATGGCTTGATAGCTGTCGATGCCTATCTGCCTTTGAAAACATATATATTTCAAGTGAAATACATTTACAGATTTTTGAAAATAGAAAATGTATACATATATATAT
>NC_068990.1:29387350-29391674 GCF_001194135.2 Octopus bimaculoides | reverse complement strand
GCAGAGTTTCTACAGCTGGATGCCCTTCCTAACGGCGACCACTCCGAGAGTGTAGTGGGTGCTTTTATGTGCCAACGGAACAAGGGCCAGTAGGCAGTACTGGCAACGGCTACGCTCAAAATGGTGTTTTTTACATGCCACCTGCACAGGAGCCAGTCCAGCAGTACTGGCAATGACCTTGCTTGAATGCTTTTTCACGTGCCACCGGCACAAGTGCCAGTAAGGCGATGCTGGTAACGGTCATGCTCAAATGGTGCTATTTACGTGCTACTGGCACAGAAGCCAGACAGCTGCTCTGGCAATGATCACGCTTGGATGGTGCTGCTAGCGTTCCACTGGCACAGGTGCCAGTCATCGAATTTGGTTCAATCAGAGGGTCATTGTATCCAACAGAGGGTCATTATATCCAACAGAGGGTCATTGTACCCAACGGGGTGTCATTGTATCCAACGGAGGATCATTGTACCCAACAATAAAATTTCTTGATTTATGCTGGGGTTAGGGCCTTCAGAGACTTCACTCTGTTTTGAATATTATGAACAGATCCTTGGTTTTTCTCTCCCCACCCACATAGAAAGGTAGCTCTTTAATCTCGGCATCAAGCAAGGAATCTCACAAGAAGTGTCTACGGTTATCACGGACTCTGAACCTCTTTCTTCATCTAACTTTACATAACAAAACCCAACTAGTTCAGTGCAAATGGTTCCATTAATGTTCACAAAAATGATTGAGAATTTTGACATGGTTGCTTGACCTGCTAGTAAATGGCAGCCAAATCCCCCCACAAATTACAGCCTAATTTGTCATTAAATGAAGAGCACATTGGATAATGTAGTCCTACGTATGCTTGGATGATTGTCATCAATCTTGTACTCCTTGAATGGGACAAAGTTAACAATATTGAGACTGTTATCAAATATTGCCTCAGATGGGTAGGTCATGTCCACCACAGGAATAGCACCAGAGGGCCGTGTCAAATCTTCTAAAATATACTCAGCATTGGCAAGGGATCACATGGCTGCCCCAATGCTACGAAGATCAACTGAAACATGATGAAGTGTAACACAATGGGTCCTAAATCCTGGGAGCAACACACAACCGACAGAACAGCCTTGGCAGCGATGGGAGGCACTGACATAAATGAGGAAGCAGAAATTAAGAAAGAAATATTTGGAAATGAGAAGTGGCAGACGATGACGACGACATATGCCTGGGTGCTCATGGTTGGAATGTCTTTCATCTTTGGTCAGTCTTTTGTCATTCAGTTCTGATCTGGGACATACCATCATTATTGTCACCTCTACCACCACTGACAACCATCATGGAGTCTTTATGTAGTCACTCAGCCGCCTAGAAAAGGCAGCCAAATTACCCTGAAATTACTCCTTATGATCTTGGAAAAGGATGTGTTGGGTAATGTGGGGCTAGTTTTCCCCCAACTTAGGAAAAAGACGGGATTGTCACAATTGGAATGCCTTTGATCATAGGCCTTTTCGATTAGGACAGTCCCCGGGCTAGACAGCAACAGCAGCTGCAACAGCAACATCAGCAGAAATAACACTACCATAACAATCACTATCGATCGCTATCGATCACCATAATGTAAAGTCATAAACTCTACGTAGGGTCGTTCTAATGTGCCGCTCTGTTTGTTCGGTAATAACAGCCAAATCTTCCTCAAACCACACGACGCAGTTTTAAATTAAGAGAAGCATTCGACAATGTATAGTCCTTTATAATAAATAGTAACTCGCATTTGGTGACCCTAGAATTAGGGAGTTACTTAAGCTGAAATAGAAGAGAAAAAAAGAAATAAAATTCAAATTGCAGAAACAAAAGTTTAGTTTTCCAAGGGAAATAACTCTCATGATACATAAAAATGAACAATATTACAAGAGTGCTCTCCCTTATCTGCATACCTGTTGTCTGTTTCTTTGCTGTGAATTATCACGAGCAGGCCTTTGATCAAAGGCGTTACAACCACGACAGTCTAGATTTTTTTAAAAATTATAGTTTCAGGGATTATAAAGAATTTCCTGTTCAAGAGTAAAATGTGATTCAATGGAGACTTAGTTACTATTTCTACTAGGTCAAGTGACTACATTTCGGTCAAAACAGAGAAAGCCGAAGATATAGAGAAGAAGAAGAAGAAGAAGAAGGAGAAGAAGAAAGAAAGAGGGAGAGAGAGAGAGGGAGAGGGAGAGAGAGATAGAGAGAGAGAGAGAGAGATAGAGAGAGAGAGATAGAGAAATGAAAATAGATACAAAAGATGGTGAGGGAGAAGGTGGATGAAAAGGGTTTCTCTTTCAGCATTCGTTAAAACGCGTGATCTTTGAATTTATTCTGTTGTGTCATTACTATGACAACCATATTCGCCCATCTCACTCTTTCTCTCACATACGCTCTCTCTCTTCGTCGTCTTCTCTGTGAGTTTCTCTCTCTCTCTCTCTCTCTCTCTCTCTCTCTCTCTCTCTCTCTTTCTCTCTCTCACTCTCTCTCTCTCTCTCTTTCTCACGCATCTTCTTCTCCCCTGCCTCCCAAATATTTTTGGTTTCCAATATAGAAATTCTTTTAAACTTTATTCAACTGTAAAGAATTATTTCATTTAAATACAAAGAAACAAAGAAACAGAAAAAAAAGAAAGAAGAAAGAAATGGAAAAGAAAAAAAGGGAAAAAAGGTGGGGTTAAGCAGCAGAAGATGGAGGGGGAGGAGCAATGAGCTGCATACACCTGAACAAATGGTTTGCTCACCCGGTACCCGCGGCCAGCTGACACTTCGCTGCCGCAGCCCCTTCACCTCGCGGGGCTCATTTCTCCGAAGGGCTGTCGTTATCCCTACTTTGTGGAGGAAATCGGTTTCACGGGGACCGAGAACACCTGACGTATCGACGGCGACCGGCATAGACTGATAGCTGTCAGTCAGGCCCTTGCGTTTATTGATTTTCCCCTCTTCCGCGTTATTGGCAGCGATACCCGCTTTTGCAGCCAGAGATGTCGCTGCCCGTCACGTCTCAGACTAGGGATATGCCTCCCTCGAATGGGAAGAGAGTTATCCCGTCGGGGAACTTATCGTCCCGACGGTCAAGTCCTATTGGCTCCAGTTAAGACGGGAAGCCAGCCGTGTCGAGGCCACTTCTGATTATGTCATCCAGAACGGTGTGTCGGGGGAATCGACCTGTGCTAAGTCAGCTGGATAATGGATGCAGGCTGAATTTATCACCTACCGCTCTACAATGACATTTATGCGACTCACAAACGCGGAGACCGAGGCGTTGGGCCACTCCAGTACGAGTGCATCAATATCTAGAATTGTACGGGTAGATAAGAAGGGCACTGTTTGGCTGCAAAGGGGAACGGAAGCAGGCAATGCGGTGCTGGTCTAATGATGTCTCAGTCTGTTCAATGGTAGACTTTCATCTGATGTCCTCTCAGTTACGTTGGATATCCGTATTCTGGAGGATGGCAAGTCTTTCAGCGATCCAACTGGCTAGGGTCGACTTTAGTTTCTGGGTCACATTTGGTTCAGCCATCCCGTGGATTATCTTACCGATGAGGGTGCGGCTGGAAGACACCGAGAAAAGGTAAGCCGGCGGAGCCAGATCCAATGCAGAACCGAGACCAAAGCCACTGAATCTAACAGGAAGTTTAACCTGTTGCCAGATGGTGCTGTCAAAATTGACATTGCAGACCAGTTCAGCACAGCGCCGGATGGTGCGTTGTCGATATCACTGAGGTGGCATTTGAGAGGGTGACATGGTGTATTGCATAGTGAGAAAAGGAGCTTCGGCAGGATAAAGCAATTCCCCAAGAGAAAGAGTACCGTGTATGTGCCAAGGAGGTGCAATCTCTCAATCATTCAGGACAGGTTTGCAAGCTTGGTCTCCAGGCACATTGTTATGGCTTTCGGGAGGACTGGGGAGCTAAGAATGCAGACAGCATCTCTTGATGTTAGCTGAGTCCCCGCCAAGACGGACTGGATTCTGATCATGGCGTCCTGGGATTCAATCTCATCATATCTCACATTTATCACATCCGACTTCGACAGGTTGATCTCAAACCCGAGAAGCTTTAGGGATAGAATGACTTGCTGAAGATCCCCAACAACAGACTCAGCTGAGCCACCCAGAGTTGCATCATCCAGGTACCAGACATTGAAGGGTGAGCGGACTGATCGGGCAACATCATCGATAGCCAACGCACAAAGGAACTGACCAAGAGGATCACCCAGCTGGACATCTTTAGAAGAAGTGATCCTGTTGACAGTAGCCATGAGTGAGCTGGGTGGACCACAGGAGAGATATATAAGTGGGTGTAATGCGGTGG
>NC_068990.1:29382200-29386916 GCF_001194135.2 Octopus bimaculoides | reverse complement strand
AGATGCGGTCAAGGGTGTGTCACTGTTAGGGATTTGGAAATCCCTGATATCTATCGGAGGGTTTGGATGCTTGAGATGAAGAGCAGCCAGAACGTTCCGGTGTGGGATCGAGTGTCGCTAGGGGCCAGCAGGCACACCGCGCCCTCAGTTTTCGATTGACCTTAACTCGAAGCCTTTTTGGACAATCAGAAGGGGCCTAATGCGCAGCGTCGGTGTCAATGGGCAACTCAAGAGAAGCGAGAGACCTGTTGGTGAGGGGTGGCTGAAAGCAGAGACGTTGCATCTGAACCTCGAAGTCGAGGAGGGAACCGGACCCTCGCCTGCCTTCGGTAACCCCAAAAAACGAGCGTCGTAGAATACAGTAATTTGTCCTTGTCTTGCAGGCTGTTGGTAGCATGTACCTGGTTTATTGACGACGCTAGTGCTTCGATCACAAAAGCACGATCAGCCTTGGGGATCCTGATGATGATTCTCTGCGACAGCCTGAGACGGAAGATCGACGCTAAGGTATCGTCCGGATAGAGCCGGATCGAGTCACTGTCATGCCGCACATCTGTGTCCGCCCCCGCGTGTTGAGAAGGACATGCCTACTGCGGATGTTTGACAACTCGGGTAGTGCCACCTGTGCAGGGATTCTGAGGTGCGACCGGTGAGTTTGACACAAGTAAGGTGGAAGAAAACCGTTACAGTTAGAACACTCTCTTCCCTCTTCCGCCTAACACAGATATAACAAATCAGTTGAACACGGAAACGAAACCATGTTAACCGCTTTGCAAAACAATTGACAAGAAAAGAAAAAGAATGGTTAAAAAAGAAAGAAAAAAAAGAAAAACATTTGGTTCTGTTACAACAATGCAAGTTCAAACGTTTTGTCTTGTCTCTTTCTCGACACCATTGTATATTATGTGTTAAAGAAAATGGGGATGAAATTACAAAAAGATGTGTGTTTTAAAAACCGTCATTCATAAGCGTCGCATCAATGTCTTTTGTTTAAATAATGTTCATGAATTCTTCATTTGTAAATTGCATTACGATGTACTTTAACTTCTGTTAACGTGGTAAGCGTTGCAGTTTAGTTTGGGAGAAATCTTGCTAGTAACGTACATGGAATCAAATTGCTCCATCTTGGACGTGGAACCAGATGGATTTATCATTTTCTTTTCAGATGTAACTTGTTGTTGTTGTTTCACTTTCACTTTCTCTTTTCTCGATGCTTGCACCCCTGTTTCATCTTTCTTTCATTCCAACCTTTCAATGTATGTCATTATTTCCTTGATATAATTCGATTACTTATTGATTTGTGCAACGGTTGCCTTCATAAATTCTTTTTTCGGACAAATGTTTTGGATAAACTTGGCTATTTTTTTTCTAGATGTAAGCAGATCTGTTATCGTCACAATACATTAGCATAATAGGTTTAAGGTTTATGGCCCAGCAACAACTGTTCCATTTTCTGAATTGATCTGTTGCACTCAGGTTTATCAAATCAAATTTCTCTGGCGTCAGACGTTCCTCGAGCAATCGAATAAAGTCTATCATAGTTTATGACGTCATAAGGCACTCGTATTTTTTCTCTCTCTCAAAACCAATGAAATTCTTTGCATTTCATATTTTCAACTTTACAACCAGAATCTGTTATATACTGTCTCATTATCAAGAGATGCTATATCAATCAACACGTTGGACGTTTCCAAAGAGCATCGACTGTTAGCATTCACTGTAGTCAAAGAAACGATCACGCGAGGCGGACAATGGCAAACAATGGACACACTGACTCAGAAGAAATGGTAACAGAAGATGGTCTTTGAAAATGTCCACCACGATGTTGATTGATATGGTACCTCTTCACATGCGACAGAATATTAAAGATTCTAATGGTGGTTTATATTGTAAAGTTGAAAATATGAAATAACAAGAATTTCATAATCTAGATTAGAAAGGGGGAAAAATGTGAGTGTATTATGATGTCATAAGGAAAAAAATAGTTTACGAATTAATTTTATTATGGCCATAAATGCCTGAAGGCCTGACACAGAGGAAACAGCACAAGGTCAGATAAACACATAAATGGGGAAAAAATTAAAATGAATGAGAAAGGATGAAAAGAATTTAAATGAAAGGATGGAACGACGGTAACTCGAACCCCACACTCCGAGCGAACTCATTGAATCTCCTTAACAATCAAATTATCACGGTTTTGTTTTAACATTTTTATATTTCTCTTAACCAGTGCGTGTGTTAATAATATTGGCATAATGACCTTCCCAAGACACGACAAAACCAAAGATATTTTGAGGGGAAAAGAGGAGGTGGTTCAGAGGGAAGGGGGTGGGGAGAGAAAAACACAGAAGTAAGGAGAGCGAATGTGTGTGTGTGTGTGAGAGAGAGAGAGAGAGAAGAAACAAAGAGGGAGGAGGAAGAGAGAGGAAAATACATATAGAAGTAAAGAGAAAAGAAAGAGAGAGGGAGAGAGCGAGAGAGAGAGAGAGAGAGAGAGAGAGAGAGGAAGAGAGAGAGAGAGACTGTGGCAAGTGAAGAATTGGTTCTGTCGTCATAGCAACTATACAACAGAATACATTCAAAGATCCCATGTTTTATCGAATATTCTCTCTTTCAACACCCTCCCTTCTCACGTCTTCCTTTCCATCTTTGTATTTATCTCTTTTATCTCGCCCTCTTTCTCCCTTTCTTCTCTTTCTGTCTGTCTGTTCGTCTATCCTATTTTTCTCTCTTTTGACATCGTAAAACTGAAAAATCAACTAAAACTGGTTTTATTATATTACTGGTACCAAGCGGTGGACTGGCGGAATCATTTGAGCATCGGACAAAATATCTTGTGCTATTTCTTCTTTCTACTGGCCAGGAAACTGTGTCTGCTGGACAACTACTCTTGAATTTTGTAGAAGATCTTTACATATTGTGGAAGTTTATACGAATGATGCTCTGGGCATCAGTGAGTTTTAGCTAAAATGGACTTCCGGTAAATTTTCATAACGACGCCTGTCTCACTTTGGAGTTGTAGTTTTCAATGGTTTTGGTGGTCAGATTCGTTCCAAACATACCAAAATCTACGGCAAATACATAAATTTCACCTTCAAAGTGAGACGGATTAATTGTAAATTCACGCTGTTTCCTTCTGTAGCGTTTTATATCGATGTGTGGCACAAGTTTAGACGTGAGTCTGATATGAAACAACTCTGGGAAGAAAAGAACCAAAGCCGTAAAGGCAATGTCAGAAACAGTGGAGAGATGCTCCAGCTGGGTCTGGTCGAGGAGGAACAATAACCGATATTTTATTTACCATAAAGGTAGAGACAAAGAGAGGACAAAGGGGTCGGGGGATCGAATGAGATGACAAGATAAAAAATTTATGATGATATATAAAATCGGATGATGATGATGGAGTGAGGGACGGGTGCGATCCCACAAACCACGTTCCTCCACTGAACCCCTTAAGAGACTTTTATGTTCTCTCTTAAGAAAGCACATTCACTCTCAATATGCTTGCCACTTTCCTTAATCTTTTCTAATATGTGCTGAGTGGCAAGTGTCTCGTCTCCAGCCTTATTTTCCTTTTAAGATGGGAAACAAAAAAGTTTACCAAACCACGACTGGAAATGAAGATGTCTGTCACTAATTCTTTCATGCGTGTCCTCCACACTACCTCTTTTGCCACTACACAGAAGAGAAAACAGACCTTGTTTCCCTGTTCAGAGAGGGCGGTGGAGAGACAGAAAGAGAGAGGGAGAAAGGGAAAGAGAAACAGAATGAGTGAGAGAGGGAGAGAGACAGAGACATGAGATAGAGATAGGGTGAGAGAGAGGTGGAACACTGAAAAAAGAAAGAAAAAGAGAACGCTATAGAAAGTGTGAAAGAGAGAGGAGTGGGAGGTTGAGGGGGAGGGAATATAAATCGATTCACAGACCCCTTAAACTAGGAGTGACTTTCTAACTGACAATTCCTACCTTCACCCCAAATTTTAATGTAAATTTTTCCTCTTTGTTAATGTGAAAGTAAAATAAAGTTTGCATTGATGCAATTCTATTTACGCTATGGTGTTGGACAAGTTTAAATGTTTCACAGCCATTAGTTGGGTTTAAAAAAAAATATTTATAAACATAAATCTGGCAAAATCTGCATTGTCAGAATTGTATAACGTCTAGAGAAACCATATTCTGATCATCAAAACCCAGATCTGTATACTGAACTGCTATGTCTACCTTGTATTAATGTATGGAAGAGAAACATGGTCTATAACATCAGGAATGAGAAGATGCTTGGAGAGCTGTAAAATGTGGTTCTTAAGGAAAATATTCTTTTCTACTCTAGGTACAAGGTCCGAAATTTTGGCGGAGGGGGCCCGACGATTAGACCGACCCCAGTACGCAACTGGTACTTAATTTATCGACCTCGAAAGGACAAAAGGCAAAGTCGACCTCGGCGGAATTTGAACTCAGAACGTAAAGACCGACGAAATACCGCTAAGCATTTTGCCCGGCGTGCTAACGATTCTTATTTCTTTATTGCCCACAAGGGGCTAAACATAGAGGAGACAAACAAGGGCAGACAAACAGATTAAGTCGATTACATCGACCCCAGTGCGTAACTGGTACTTAATTTATCGACCCCGAAAGGATGAAAGGCAAAGTCGACCTCGGCGGGATTTGATCTCAGAACGTAACGGCAGACGAAATACCGATAAGCATTTCGCCCGGC
>NC_068990.1:29375236-29380940 GCF_001194135.2 Octopus bimaculoides | reverse complement strand
GTCAGCCTCTGTGGTATTTGAACTTAGAACGTAAAACCGGAAGAAATACCGCCAAGCATTTTATCCGGCGGGCTAAGATTTGAGAGGCTAAGATTTGAGAGGTTAAGATTTGAGAGGCTAAGATTTGTAAGTCTTAGATTTGACAGGCTAAGATTTGAGAGGCTAAGATTTGAGAGGCTAAGATTTGTAAGTCTTAGATTTGAGAGGCTAGGATTTGACTGTCCTTTCTGCTGACTCAGACTACTTCGTAGATGTATTTTAAGGGATAAGCAATTATCGCTTTGAAAACAACATCCATTCATGAATTTATTTATTTATTATTTTTTTTTAAATACGTATTTTACCTGTGAATTTGCGTGTGTAAACTGGGAATGCGTACAATGAGCTTCTCTGCCCTAGGTGTACGGAAAACACTCGGAGAGAAATGGAAGAAAATTTGGAGAAAGAAGAAAAAAAAGAAGACGAAGAGCAGCAGCAGTTGCAGTAGCAGTAGCAGCAGCAACAACAACAACGACGACGACAACAACAACAATAGAAGGGGTAGGTTGTTAGCTAGTCCACCAGTCTCCTATCGCTTTTGGTGTGTTGACCAAATCTGACCCTCAAAACCGTCAGAAATCTCAAATTTTTTTTAGGGTAACGCAAATTATGATGGATGCAATGATAAAAACAATTTTGCTGCAAACAACATCGTTTGTAGTTGAGAAGATGAGCCAAGGAAGGACATCTTCCCAGCAGTAAACAAGAGCTATACAGGACGGAGGTAGAGCAATATAACAAAAAGCAATTAGTAAACTCGTCAGAGTGTCGGAAAAAAGACCTCGCTGCATTAATTCCGGCTCTTTACTTCTGAGTTCAAATTCCACCGTAATCAACATTCTGTTTTATCTTTTCGGGGTTGATAAAGATAAAGTATCAGTCAAGTATTGGGGTTCGGTGGTATTGATTAACATCCTGCCTTTAATATTGCCGGCATTGTGCTTAAATTAGAAGCAATTAATGTATCTGTTAATTTGAATTGTATTTTACAAATAACGAGACTCACCATTGGCCCTAATCGTTTTGATTGCTGTATATTGTCCACATGGACACAATTTATTGTGTGAAACATCTTTTATTTAACACACGTCTCTACCGTGTAAAACATTTAGCTTCATTTTTAAAAGTTATAAAGCTTATTAAATGTCTAACTTAAAAATATCAGATACGAATTGTTATTAAATAATATTTTGATTACGGAGATGTACTTGCATACCAAGTGACTTGATCTGAGATCGTATGCTGAAACAAAAACAATTGCAGCGCGGAAGGTGTTTATAAGCCATTTAAAAAGATACAAAAACCGTTAGATTCACTACAGCTTTTAAATTTAATTTGTCAAAATATTTTCGTCGCTTTGAAACCGCGACCTGTTCTCTGACAAAATCCTGTGCCGCATTAATTTTTATTCACAATGAACCTAAACATTGAAAATGAAAATGTTCATAATATTTTTATCAACACTACATTTCGATCGGTTTAATCTCTGTTGTCATCAGGTGTGTGATTATTTTCTGAAGGTTAACATTGTTGATGAAGGGGTTTAACAGAATAAATAACAGTTGTCACGTAATACTATCGGTTTCTATATAAGAATCCTCCATCTATCCTCAAACATTAAGCTTATCTATTTTCTAGGACCTTTCCTACCTCTCCTTCACACACCCAAACTTATTTACCATGTCACGTAACTTTCTACTGCTGTGGTTGCCACACCACACTACATGTTACCTATAGCAATCTATCAATACAACATATTTCTCCAAACTCTTTGGTAATTTTCTTTCTACTATTTGAAAAGGGGAATCTTTTCCCGAAATTTACAGGATCATTAAACTACTCAGATAATACAATGTTCATTCTTCTCTTTGCTCACATTTATTGACGTAACCTCGCATATTTTACCTAATTCCTCACATGCATCGCTCAGGAGTTTTTCTGAACAAATATAATTATTATTCAAATAGATACAATTTAAGGGCAAACTAATTTCTCTTATCAGCAGTTAAAGAAACTCATAACATAGCAAATCCTAAAACCATTAAACTTCCTCCTTGTTCAATGAAAAATAAAAAATACATAAAATAGTTTTTTCTGACTCATTTTTGTTGATGTGGGATTCTTCAAGAAGATTTAAAAATATACTTTAATTCAAACTGTTTGAGTAGCGATAAAGCAGGCCATAATTATTGACTTCCAGTTTCTGGAAATAAATGGAATCCTATTTAAATCCAGTCCCCATAATAAATGCGGCAGTTTTCCTTTCCTACGGTTCCAGTTTCTGCAGAAAGTTCGTTAATGGCAGCTGCTGCTGCTGTTACTGAAGACTTTTCACGTATGTGTGCATGAATGTGTGTGCATGTGTTTATGTAGGCGTGAGTGTGTGTATATACATGCATGTGTTGTGTAGGTTTTTGCTGTGTTTTTGCGCCTACATTTAAATTTGTCTTTGGTTGTGTGCATACATACATATATGGATAGATGTGTGTGTATACATATGTGTGCGTATATATACATACATATGTGTGTGTGTGTGTGTATGTGTGCGTGCATGTGTGTATGTGTGTATAAAAACTGAAAGGTATTATGAAATTAGAGAGGAAAGATGCATAAAACAAAGTTACGTTTGAACCCAGCTTCCTTCGAGCACGAGACATCCTTACCTACGTATTATACCTATCTACGTACCACTTACATACGTACACACACACACACACATATATGTGTGTGCATAGATTACATAGAACACATACATCTATACATACAGTTTTACATAAATACATATGTACTACACATACACATACAGGTGCACTCCGTCGGTTACGACGACGTGGGTCCCAGGTGATACGCTCAATGGAACAGCTTGCTCGTGATATTAACTTGCAAGTGGCTGAGTACTCCACAGACATGTGTACCCTTAACGTAGTTCTCAAGGAGATTCAGCGTGACACAGGGTGAGACAAGGCTGGCCCTTTGAATTACAGGTACTACTCATTTTGAGCCAGCTGAGTGGACTGGAGCAACATGAAATAAAGTGTGTTACTTAAGGACAAAGCGCGACACCGAGAGTTGAACTCACGACCTTGCGATCGTGAGCCGAATGCCTTAACCACTAAGCCACGTGCCTTCACTACATACAACTATAAATACATATATTCATAAATGTAAATATATTTATATGTATATATATGTGTGTGTGTGTGTGTGTGTGTGTGTGCGTTTGTGGTGTATCTATCTATCTATCTATCTATATACACACACACACACACACACACATATATATACAGGTACATGTCCCATGCCACCATGAAAAATGGATGGTAAATGAAGGATGACGACGACGATGATGATGATGTACATATTATACATACACTTATATGCATAGAAACATATGTATACAAACATGCACACATACATAGAAATATACAAACAAGCATATACATACAAACATTGACTTAGGAATAAAATCTGAAAATTGCGGATTATTTTGGTTAATCAAATTTAAATTAAATTTATTTCAGATTAACAATACGTAATGGATCTCATAATCCGGCAAATCATAAGCCATCATATTTTATGAAGATTTATTGTTTAGCGAACAACACAAAATAAACTACATGTTTGTATGTAGGTGCGTGTGCGTGTGTGTGTGCAAGTGTTTCTTTATATGTCTACATAGTGTCTTGTGTATGTTTATCTTTCCATGTCTTGTGTTTCTATGTATGTGCGTGTGTCTTTCTTGTGTCTATGTATCTGGCAGTGTGTGAGTGTGCGCTTGCTCGCGATCAGCTTTGGGGTGTATGTTTGATATAATGATAATAATAATAATAATAATAATAATAATAATAATAATAATAATGATAATAATAAAAGAAACGGAGAAAGTCTCAAAATACAAAGATATGGAAATGGAAGTAACTCGAAAGTGGAGCCTAAAAACAGAAACAATTCCTCTCATAGTGGGCGTAGTAGGTATAATAAAAAAATATTCAGACTAATACATAACAAAAGCATCAGAACTTACAAATGTTTATAACATACAGAAAATAGCACCATTAGGCACCGTACATATCCTATGTAAAACACTTTCAATACAGTGAAAGTATGAGCACCACAACAAACCACAGCACATACACAAGCCACACAGAGCTGCTCTCGGTAGTGCAGTGAAAGTACGTGATAAAATAATAATAATAATAATAATAATAATAATTCTTTTCTATTCTAGGCCCCAAATTTTTGGGATGGGAGCCAGTCAATTAGATCGACCCCAGTAAACAGCTCGTAATTAATTTATCAACCTTCGAAAGGATGAAAGGCAACGTCGACCTCGGCGAAATTTGAACTCAGGACGTAAAGACAGACGAAATACCTATTTCGTTATTGCCCACAAGGGGCTAAACATAGAGGGAACAAACAAGAACAGACGAACGGATTAAGTCGATTACATCGACCCCAGTGCGTAACTGGTACTTAATTTATCGACCCCGAAAGGATGAAAGGCAAAGTCGACCTCGGCGGAATTTGAACTCAGAACGTAACGGCAGACGAAATACCGCTAAGCATTTCGCCCGGCGTGCTAACGTTTCTGCCAGCTCGCCGCCTTACTACTACTACTACTACTGCTACTACTACTACTACTAATAATAATCTTATATTATAAGAGAGAAGTGAATCTGTCCGTCCATCGCAACGTCTATTACGAGTAGAGAGAGAAGGGGACGTATCAAAATATACGTCATAATGTCTTTTTAGAAGGGGAGGTAAAAAAAATTGTTGTTGAGAGAGAAATACAGTGAATGAATGAGTGTGTATGTGTGTGTGTGTGTGAGAGAGAGAGAGAGAGAGAGAGAGAGAGAGAGAGAGAGAGAGAGAGAGAGAGAGAGAAAGAGAGAGAGGTAATGTTGTCAGCATAGTAACTAACAAGGTTTGATTTAAAATGCCGGAATTTTAAATGCAAATCTGTCAGCACAATGCAACACACTTAAAAAAGACTTTATATATATAAATATACAATAAGATATAACGATAAATATGATATATTAAATACGTTATAATATAGGTGGCTACAGCAATTTATGGCAAAAAGGAAGAATACATAGATAAGGGTGCAAAATAGCACCTACACTTACTAGAAATAAGAGCTAAAAACTATAACTCGAATAGCCACACAAAGTCACTAACCTCATGAGATGTTCAAAGAGACTGTGTGCGGCAAACCACAACATCTTTTTCCATCTCTTATTGTTTGTTTATATACGCTCAAACGGCTTTGAAGTTTGGCGCTTGCTGTTCAACGGTTATTTTCCCTCATGAGCTAATGGGAAGCAAGCTATCTCTTTAACCCGGAGTAATTTGTGGAACCCCCTGAAGAGAAACGAAACCTTATTGGTTAAATTTCGAAATTATATGATAGGGTCTTATCAAATTATATCATTCAGCGAGTTTTATCTCGCTGGAGAAAGATTCTGTGACTTGCCGCTCGCAGTCGCTTTGAACATCACATTGGGTTAGTGACTTTGTGTGGCTATTCGAGTTATAGTATTTAGCTCTTATTTCTAGCAATTGTAGGTACTATTTTGCAACCTTATTTATGTGTGTGTGTGTGTGTGTTGATCGCTAGCCACTAAACCTTTTTTCATTTTCTCTCTCTGCTTATTTCTGT
>NC_068990.1:29373192-29375226 GCF_001194135.2 Octopus bimaculoides | reverse complement strand
ATAATAATAATAATAATAATAATAATAATAATAATAATAATAATAATAATAATAAACGAAGACATAACAAAGTTGGTCAATATCTACATTGTTAATATGTCGGCAGTATAAAATGAAAACTGCTGACAAATGGTATAAGCATCACCTTGAAGTCGTAATTGAGGGAAGAAAGGGTGACGATTCTTTGGGACCATCAAAGCTAATAAACTAGATATTGTTGTGAAAGACCAAAACAATAAAGATCTGTTTACTGATTGATATGAGCATATCACGTGATCATAATATCTCGGCAAAGAAATATGATAAGCTCAGAAAATATAAAGATTTGCTGATTGAAATCGAGAAAGTGTGGCGTCTCAAGATGGTTACAATACAAGTGATTGTAGGAGAACTTGGAATGATCGAAAAAGAAATTGAAAATTATTTGCGAATGATCCCTGGCTTACCATCCAAGCAGGAAGTGCAAAAGATTTGTCTTAACTGGTAACTGGTCACACATAATAAGAAGGACATTGTCGCTGTAAATTTTCTCTCTTTTTCTCTCCTTTTCATTTTCTTCGTTTTCTTTCTTCATTTTTCCTATTTTTTCTTCTTCTTCCTTCCTTTTTCTGTCTTTCTTCCCCTTTTTCCCTATCACATAACTTGACTTTGTAAATGGACAATCCAGTGTGTTTATTGTAATGGTCTACCGATGTATGCAGTGAGTTTCTTTGCCCTAGGTGTCGGGAACACACTCAGCAAGAAATGGAAACAAAATTTTAACAACAATAATAATAATAACAATAATGATGATGATGATGATGATGATGATTATGGTAATGGTGATGGTGATGATGGAGATGGTGATGATGGAGATGGTGATGATGATAATAATAACGATAATGATAATAATAATAATAATAATAATAATAATAATAATAATAATAATAATAATAATAATAATTATGATAATGATAATAAATGCCCTGATGCAGTACCAGGCAGTGGCTCTCATGGCTTCTTATCTTAACTGATTGGAAGTGGTATCGTGTACACTGTTTTGTCTTGGTATAAAAGATGGGCTACAACACTTTGGTGGCATGTACTGCTCTGTCACTCAATAATAATAATGATAATAACTGAGGTAAATACTGTTGGTTCGCTGGCTGGTTTCTGAAGTTACACGTCATATCGCATAACGGGAAGGGGTAAAGGAGAGTAAAAGAACGATACAAAGAAAGTTAACATCTTACGCGTAGGATGGGTGCACATACTAGGCTTGATGGCAGGAACAGGAAGATGAAGGGGAGTAAAGATCAGAATGGTTACGGAAGGAGTTATACAAATAAGATTCGTTTTATTTAATTATATTTTAAGATAATACATATATATATATATATATATATATATTTGAAAATTTGTGTTAATTGAGTATCATTTAGCAAAAGCGCCATAAAATTTGATAAAAATAAAATTTTTATTGTATAGATGAATGTCATATTTCCTGATATTACCCCACGGTGGCAAAAATATATTTCTAGAATTGCCAGCGGTGTGACGCGTAACATTTTAGTGTCAAAATGTTATACACGCAGGTATTACGACCACACATACAAATATACATACATGCTTTGGTAGATATTTAGATAGCTAGATAATACGTCTGTTTTATCTAGCTATGCATACAGATATACACACGGATAAATAACTTGTGCTGTGTAGGCAAAAAATATGCTCATACAAATACACACATATATACCTATGCACACATGCAACACAAGCATACATAGCTCCCTCTCTCTCTATATATACATGTATGCATGTATGTATGTATATATATATGTATATAAATAAATATATATAGCTGTGTACACTTACACCTATGTATGGTTACTGACATATTTGAAACGAATGCATGAATACGCATGGTTAATGCTGCCATCATTCTTCAAAGACCGAAGAAAGATAAAAGTGCGAAGGAGAAAAAAAAGAAGCTTGCACATACACACACACGCACACACACACACACACACACACACACACACACACACACAC
>NC_068990.1:29371026-29371671 GCF_001194135.2 Octopus bimaculoides | reverse complement strand
ATATATATATATATAAGCAGAGTTAGCGGTTATAATAACCGACTAAGCGGTAAAATATCCGTATATACTATCGGTATCAGTTACCTGTGCTATCTCTGGGCATGCGTATGCAGGTGCACTCTGCTCGTAGAGTACAGGTAACAACAGAATAAACAAATATAAATAATCAGAAAATGTAGAAAACTTCAGATCAACAAGGAAATCAATTGGCCGACATCTAAAGCTTATTATTTAATACAAACCATGACATAACATTTATGTGACATAATAATTCTTACGGCCGTTTCCGCTTCGATACCAGTCAGTGCCTACAAAGAATTGCGAAAATAATATTCTTCATCTTCATAGGACTTTCGAACTAGAGCACGGAGCTTCATCAGAGTGAATACAAAAGCGTCCAGAATAAACAAAAGGAAAAGGGAATAGGAAAGAAAATATGGCCTAGAGAAGAAGTCTGGAAGACCAATATATTAAAAACATAAATTATTTAATCATAGGGCTTCGAAGTCCGCAGGTAGAAGATCTAGCAACGGTCTAGGGAATAAATTTTATCGGGTTATTTCAATATAAAGGGGGAACCACCATGTTTTAAAAATTATAAAAAGAAATTAGCAATATATATATATATATATATATATATATATA
>NC_068990.1:29363696-29364592 GCF_001194135.2 Octopus bimaculoides | reverse complement strand
TATATATATATATATATATATATATATATATATATATGTATACACACACTCATTTTTCGTGTTCAAGCGGAACGTACGCACCACACAAAATGCACTCCGGCGTTGCCCGTGTCGTTGATAACAATAACACCGCGACCAACTGGTATTACAGTACATGTCTCTGATAAGGAAAAATTGATTTGAAATTGTACCAATCAGTGAACACGGCGTGCATCTCGACCAATGAAAGGGCACGCACCGTGGGCGGTCTAATGTGTGTAAATAGGGCGTTGTGCAAAGAAATGGTATCGCAATACTTCAAAGACATTGTTTAATCATGGAATACTGAAGACGTTCACACTAGCAGTTTAGTTTAGTTGGCGGATAATGTGCCAATAATTGTTCCAAAAAAGCATGATCTTTGGTCATTTTCCGTTGACAAATAGGGTTTTGTGCATCAAAAATGTACTCATAACACTTTTTGTACATTCGTGCATTTTTCGACACAAAATCTTTAAAATTGGCAACGAAGATTAGAAGCAAATCCTAATATTGTCCGAAAATTACCTCAAAGTTGTGCAACCCGACCTCGTTTTCGAGGTTATTTTTCTGGCAAAAATAGAGTTGTTGTGCAAAAAACATACTTCATTTGGTAACCAAAAGATTACTGAATCTTTTGATACTTCATACGTCAAAATCGGCAGTTCAGTTTTCGAATCCATAAAGAACATACACACCACACACAGGCACATACACAAACTGTTTTACACACACAGACACGTACACACACATACATACACACACACACACACACACAGACACACACAGACACACACAGACACAGACACAGACACACACAGACACAGACACACAGAGACACACACACACACACACACACACACACACACACACACACA
>NC_068990.1:29361694-29363617 GCF_001194135.2 Octopus bimaculoides | reverse complement strand
CTATTGTCTTCGCACCAATAAATCGCTTCTCTGTATAGGCAACTCACAAGATTCATATGGTCGGAGGCACATAACACACCTCTCTAATAATTTAGAATGTACCTCATAAACATTATATACACAAGCACATACAATTTACAGACACACGCGCGCGCGCGGACACGTAGATATACACTGGCGTACGCGCACGCACACACACACACACACACACACACACACACGAGTATACATATATGTATATACATACATACTTACATACATACATATATATATATATATATATATATATATGTGCGTGTGTGTGTGTGTGTGTGTGTGTGTGGATCTCATCACATATTGGACTTCAATAAAAATATAAGAATTTGGTCACAGAACGCAATCAAAGAATGCAAAACTTATACCCAATCAGCAGAGGCGAAATACCGGCCAGTGAACAGTCACAAAGAAGACATCTGGTCCGAAGCAACGCATGAATAATAGGAGTTATCACCTGAAGATCGTTGCAGCTTGAAACTCGAGTCGTGCGGTAAAAAATATACATCGCCATACATACATACGTACATACATACATAAATACATACATAGAGGCATAAAATCAAGCGTAGGTATGTATACATGTATACATACAAACATGTATGTAGACATATACATATACAATAGGCATCTCTGAGAATGAAGGCTTTGTGTCTCGCAGAGGATCAGAAACAACTCTCTTTGTTGGTATTGTTGTTGTTTTCGTTATTTGGCTGTTGTATTGTGTCTATTATTATTGTTGTTCGTCATTGTATCTGGTTAGACTGAATAATCATTTTCGTATCACCGGAACTCCTGAAGTTCTGGACAGTATTTATATTTTAATTTTTTATCAATGATTGCGGAGCTGAAATAAACTATTTGCTGTCATATTTGCATAGAAAATGTCTCTTTTCTAGCAAGTTATATGAATATTAAGTATATATCTCATCTCTATTGAACATGTCGTAAACATTGGAGAAGCTATATAGCTTATAATAAAAGACATCAGTTGCAAAAAAGAACTAAATGTTTTAGAAGTAAATTCAATGACATAGGGACATAGCAACGCGATATGTTCAGATATTGGTCGGTGGTTATAACAGTGGGCTATCACATGTTCATACACGAAGCACACACACACACACACACACACACACACACACACACACACACACACATATATATAATATTAGGATAAAAACTTTATAAGAATTTATCAAGTAGTTAGCGGGAAAAGACCTCATAAGGAAAAAAACCCATCAATTTTTTCCATAAATATATATAATTTAATTTATATAAGGGCATTACTATACAATAATGCCTCACGCTTAGAGGGACTTCATAAGTCAAAACTACCAAAATAAGCACATTTTTACTGATCACGAGGGAATGCAACTTTCAAAGCTAACCTCCTAAAAACTTTTAACTTAACGGTAAACCAATGGTTTCACAATTAACGCAGCAAACTATGCAGTAAGCTGCATCTTTTATTCATCAGTACACGTATGGTCAAGGCACATAAAAATCAAAAAAAAAAATCAACATACCCTGATGTACCCAACACAGTACATAGACGATTGTTCATCCTTATATATCCATGAAAGAGGCGGGCTTTTTAAGTTACATTATCTATCTATAAATGACACTTTATCCAGTGTCATTTCCATTGATGGAAGCATCCCTGGAATTCCTTTTTTGGGATAGCGATCAGCTGCCCTCGTCGCATTCTCTTGAATTTCTTTGACTCCTTGCAATCCTATTTCTTGCAAGTGGTTCATCGCATGGCACCGCAAAGAAACCACAACTACGTCACTAAATGCCACAGCGAACCGGATCATAGCGCGATGCATCACAGCACTTCACATAACACTGCAGCGTGTGTTTTCAGACTGCTTACCCCCCCCCCCC
>NC_068990.1:29360050-29361679 GCF_001194135.2 Octopus bimaculoides | reverse complement strand
ACCATTCCACACTGTTTCCAAACTACAAAACAACGACAACATTAGCAGCAGCAGCAGTAGCAGCAATAACAACGTCAACAACAACAACAACATTGTTTGATGTGAGTTAAGAACCAGAACACTCCAAGATATATCTGTTGGCTCTCAGATATTGCATTTTAAAATAATACAATTTGTAGCAACCACAACAAACAACAACAACAACAACAGCAACAACAATAACACCACCACCACCACCACCAACAACCGCAACAACAACTGCTGCAGTAGTTACAACGACAAACCTGTTTACCTTCCAACACAGAGTTGTCTCCCTTTGGTAAATCCGATCTGATTAAAAGATTACTAAAACTCATTTCTATTATTGGAACTTTTTTTTTTCTCTGGCAATTGTAAATATTCCAATTCCATGTTAGCTTATTTGTTGTCTTTTAGCATAATTCTTTGATTGCTTTTCGGTCGATGTTATTGTGATTGTGTGCGGCCAGGCTGGGGCGCCACATCAAAGGTTGTTTTGTAGTCGATCACATCCACTCATGAACTCACTTCATTACATTTGGTACTAATTTTATTTAATGGCTTTGCTTTATTTCTATTTATCTGAAAATTGTGTGTGTGTGTGTATATGTGTGTGTGTATATATATATATGTGTGTGTGTGTGTGAAGGGACGTTGTTCAACGCATCGTTTTACACAAGTTTGAACGAAAAACAGACACAAGCACTTCCTCTATCCATCCATCCATCCATCCATCCATCCATCCATCCATCCATCAGAGGTAATATTTATTCCCATTTAAACGTGGTTGTTCTGTGAGAACAGACTATACTGCGGTAGATACCGCGAGAGAATCTCCCATATAGACTTTTGGTGCAGAATGCGCATTCGTTTGTTTTATATCGCCAGCAGGGAGATAAATCCCCCCACCAACTCCAGCGCCGAGAAAACCAGATCACGTGATTTCGATCTTCCTTGATCTCATCGGTGACGGACGCTCGACCGCTAGAGATAGAAGCTTCTCATCTCTCCGCTAGTGATATACAGAAAATCAATGCCTGTTATTCCCACTTACACGTGGATGTTTAAGTGGGAATAGTTACCTATCGGTATTAGTTCTACCTCTGTCGTTAATATATATTCCATACATCATCATTTGGTAAAGCTTGCTCGGATGTTTTTAACCCGCACACGCCATCCGTCTTGATCCCGCATGAGTTGAGGGAGGTCTACGGGGAGGCATCCAGTGTCTTTGGTGAGTTGATCTAATCTACATATCTTGTGTTTGGATGACCGGCTCGGGTACGGCCACGCTTTGACATCCATAGCAGTAAGTCATTTGCCAGCTCTTGTTTAATTTGCCAGTAATATCCCGCACAACGCATGCACCTTTCCCTTATAAAACTGGAAACAGACAGGAGATCTGCATACATACATACATGCATAGGCGCAGAAGAGGCTGTGTGGTAAGTAGCTTGCTTACGAACCACATGGTTCCGGGTTCAGTCCCACTACGTGGCACCTTGGGCAAGTGTCTTCTACTATAGCCTCGGGCCGACCAAAGCCTTGTCAGTGGATTTGGTAGACGGAAACTGAAAGAAGTCCGTCGTATATATATATATATATATATAT
>NC_068990.1:29357444-29359938 GCF_001194135.2 Octopus bimaculoides | reverse complement strand
TATATATATGTGTGTGTGTGTGTGTATGTATGTGTGTTTGTGTTTGTGTGTCTGTGTTTGTCCCCCCACCATCGCTTGACAACCGATGCTGGTGTGTTTACGTCCCCGTAACTTAGCGGTTCGGCAAAAAGAGACCGATAGAGTAAGTACTAGGCTTACAGAGAATATGTCCTGGGGTCGATTTTCTCGACTAAAGGCGGTGCTCCAGCATGGCCACAGTCAAATGACTGAAACAAGTAAAAGAGTAAAGAGAGAGACGTACATACATACATACATTCATACATACAACCCGTCTGGAGTAAAGTATGGCTGAATTTGGAATCTTAGGGAGAGAAAGCGAATCCTTAATTCCTATGCTACAAATGATCACGGTATCTGGGACTGTAAAAATCTGCACAACCCTGCTTTCCTTCACAAACCTGCTTTCCTTCACAACCCTGCTTCCAAGTTGGTGGCCGGCCAACATTAACTCCAAATTAAAACCAGAGAAAGAAGAACATACAGCCATGTAGTCCACAGATGAGATCCAGAGATCCAGTGTACATACTCACATATATACATATATATATATATACACATTGCCTAGGAACCAATTTTAGGAAATTTGGCTTCTCAAAACCAGAAAAGAAAAATCTAATTCGAAGACTACAGATCAAAGCCATTGCTGGAAATGTAAAAATCTGTAAAACCTTCCAGTTTATCATTTCAGTATCTGTGCGCATGTCTAGACATGCGACTATATGCATGAGATTACATGCATAAAATAAAGCATACAAGTCTGCACAAGCACTCACTCCAAATGCGGCACATATACATGCATACATGCAAAAATACCCTGTTGATGTTGTTGATGATGTCCAATGAAAGAACCTTGGATCTAGGTTAGAAACCGGCTCCTTCTCTATTGGCAAGGAATGTTGAAATAATACACACACACACACACACACACACACACACACACACACACACACACACACACACACACACACACACACACACACACACACACGCACGCACGCACACATACCAACCCACACGCACTGCTCCACATTACTTAGTTTCGTGGTTATGAAACACGTCCACGTCATCAGATGTTCAGATACAGAATAAAAACAATTCTTAAAGAAATTCAAAATGGTTTCAAGGCAAGAGTATTTAGGCCTGATGACGACGACGACGATGATGATGATGATGATGATGATGAGGATGATGATGATGATGATGATGATGATGATGATGATGGTGACGACGACGACGTTGATGGTGATGGTCATGATAATGATGATGACGACGACGATGATGAATTCATACGTAGAGATGTCACACAGAAATAAATGTGTGTGGTGGTATGGATACGTGTGTGTGTATGTGTGTGCCTGTGTATGTATTTTGTGTATGTGTGCATTTATGCATGTGAATGTACATGTGTGTAGGTATGTATAAAAGATCTACAGTAAACAATTTGCAAACCACACCCCATCCCCTAACACAAACACACACAACACATAGACTCACACACACACAGACACAAGCACAAACGCGTATACACACGCGTACACACAGACGAACATAAACTAATAACCCGAAAATCAATAATTTGTTTGTCACACGAGAATCGATTTCCTCCCTGCCCACCCCACCCCCAACATTACCAAACAGTTAATACATAAAACTTATCATTAACAACCCTATTTCCCTGCTAACAATTAAAGTAACGTTGAGCGATGGAAGTCTCTCTTGAAACGTGACTTGTCGGCATGCTGCCAAGGAAATCACAGAGGACAGAGAAAAAGCTACAGATCCGCCTCAGTTCGTGACGAACTTTCATTTCGGCTGACATTTTGGATAGGGAGGTGATTTGAGAACAAGGTCGGAGTTGTTGGTATCGACTAATACAGAGATTTATAATTTGGTAGTTAAGTTTAGGGGAAAAAAGTAACAAGAATAACCGTGGAGGATTCGTAGAGATGTCACACGGAAATTGCACGCATGTGGTAGAAATGCGTGCGTATGTGTGTGTCTGTATGTATGTATGTATGCGTGTGTATGTGTATATGTGTATGTCATGTACGTGTGTATATGTATGCATATATGGACATGTATGTTTCTATATGTGTATGCATGCATAGATTTATGTATGAATGTTTACATGTATGGAAGTTTGTATGCATTTTTGTACACGTATAAACATTTCATGTATGTATGCGTATATATACGAAGCTATAAGTATCCACATATATATATATATTCTCTTATTCTTCTTTTTTTTTTTACTTGTTTCAGGCACTTGACAGCGGCCATACTGGAGCACCGCCTTTAGTCGACCGCAGGACCTATTCTTTGTAAGCTTAGTACATACTCTATGGGTCTCTTTTGCCGAACCGCTAAGTTACGGGGACGTAAACATATCAGCATCAGTTGTCAAGCGATGGTGGGGGGACAAGCACAGACACACGCGCACACACACACACACACACACACACACACACACACA
>NC_068990.1:29356509-29357419 GCF_001194135.2 Octopus bimaculoides | reverse complement strand
TTTTTTTTTTTACTTGTTTCAGGCACTTGACAGCGGCCATACTGGAGCACCGCCTTTAGTCGACCGCAGGACCTATTCTTTGTAAGCTTAGTACATACTCTATGGGTCTCTTTTGCCGAACCGCTAAGTTACGGGGACGTAAACATATCAGCATCAGTTGTCAAGCGATGGTGGGGGGACAAGCACAGACACACGCGCACACACACACACACACACACACACACACACACATCTATATACGACAGGGTTCTTTCAGTTTCCGTCTACCAAACCCACTGACAAGGCTTTGGTCGGCCCGAGGCTGTAGTAGAAGACACTTTCCCAAGGTGCCACGCAGTGGAACTGAACCCGGAACAATGTGGAACCATTTAGTGACGTGAAATGAAGTTTTTTCCCTACGTCCTGGAATTGAAACTACGATGTTATGAGCGTGAGGTGATCGCTGTACGCGTTAAGCCACGTGCACTCGCCATTTTGGATATCATAAGATTAAACGTATAAATGAATAAATAGTTTCAAAGTCAGAAATAAAATGGAAAAGAAGACGAGGAATTAGAGAGAGAAGAAAACAGGAAAAACTTGAAATAGAGATTCTAAAATTAAGGAATGGAACGAAGAATATTAAAATGGTTAAAGAATCTGAGAATAAATGCGTTTGGAAGGTGGAAGTGGGTGTATATAGATAGATATTTATTACTAAGGCTTCTGAGTTACAAATATATGTTTGCTAAGTGAAATTTGTATATACAAAGACATATGCGCACACGCGTACATAATACACACACACATACACACACACACACACACACACACACACACACATATATATATATGGAAATACTTAAGCATGTGTGTACGTATATATCTACACACACATAAAAATAAATAAATATATATACATATATATATA
>NC_068990.1:29350439-29355883 GCF_001194135.2 Octopus bimaculoides | reverse complement strand
ATATATATATATATAATGGAGAAATTATACAAAATGTATAAATGGATGATGAGTAAAGCACCGGTACAGTTTCAATTACCTGTTGTTACCCGTAGATTTATTACAGGAACCTCTTAGTGGCAGTTCGGGTAACAGTATTAATAAAATAGGAGATGTAATGTCTAATAGACGTTATTGGGTACAATACATGTTTTAACTCGTTCTGGGTCTCTTCGGGTACATCAATAAAAAGTATCACTAGAGATTTCTTGAGTAGACTTACGTACCGCTGTATGTCCATGTGTGTGCATATATATATATATATATATATATATATATACATGTGTACGTATATATATATATATGCCGTGTTGTCTCTTTGGTTGACAACAACCACTTTGTTTTGCTCGTGCGCGGTGAAGCTTCTTATCACTCAACCACTCCTGCGCCTATAAAGTTTTCCTATATCGAAGTTCGATCAGCTGAAAAAAGTTATTTTATAGCCTACGGCTTGCAGTTGCGGTTGCTGTGTCTGCGAATAAAAATCCAAAATGAAGGAATGGAGTAGATAAAATCCAGGCACGTATGTTTCATAGCTGGTAAAACCTCAGAAGTAGTAATAGGACAAACGAGGGATAATCCGATAGCTACTCGTCAGACCAAAGGTACCTTACTGAAATGAAGTTTACGTTGTCATCAAGGGATTCCGTGTTAACTCGCAAACATACCTATACATTTAAAGACACACATGTACATACAGACATACACACACATCTGTCTCGCTATTCTCTATGTATGTATGTATATATTGTCTGTAAAAAACAAATCCGAAAGAAGAAACACTCTCTAACATATAGAGCAGTATATATTAAAAATGGAGAAGGTCGGTTTATGGGATTACCTTAGGTTTTCTGTTGGCCTTGAGCTAACAGATTTTGGGATCTGATGAGATCCGAGGATACGCCATAAAGCGAAACCCTTTATGGACGGGAAACCTAAAATAATACCATTAACCGACCTTTCCCATTCACACACACACACACACACACATTGGGTTGGCAACTAAGTTCCCACCGTTTTCTTAAATTAAGGAATTTATTGCGTTTTTAAATTTTGGAATCTATTTTTTCGAGAATTCTATTTTTGAATCATTTTGGAATCTATTTTGTTTTTTGCTAGTTATTTTGGTTAATTTTTGTTTATTTTCAGATCATTAAAATGGAATGTCAAGTTAAGAAAAACGAGCATTTTTGACACCTCCTTCTTTTTGCTTTTAATCAAGGTTCTAAGGCCGCAAAAGCTGCTCGCAACATTTGTGCTGTGTATGGAGAGGGTGCCATAGATGAAAGAATCGCTCGTGATTGGTATGCCAAGTTCAAAAATGGAAATTTTGACCTCAAAGATGCACCTCGTTCTGGCTGTCAAGTTGAGATCGATGAAGAGCGATTAAACCAACTTTTGCACGAAAATTCTCGCCAAACGACAAAAGAACTGGCAGAGAAAATGGAATGCTCCCACGCTGCTATAGAGAAGAATCTTCACTCGATGGGAAAGTTTTAGAAGTATGGAGCATGAGTTCCGCATGCTTTAAGTGACAACAACAAAAATCAACGAGCCACAATTTCCGCTGGTTTGCTTGCTCGTCACCGCTCAACTCATGGACACAAGCAACGATTCCTTTACTGAATTGTTACTGGTCAACGCAGAACTCTATGTTCAACGCAGATCTCTATGTTCAACAGATGGAACGACTCAACACAGCTATTCAAGAGAAAAGACCTAATCGGAGTTCTTCTGCTGCACGACAACGCCCGCCCACATATCGCCAATATGACCAAGGAAGCCATTAAAACCCATGGCTGGGAAGTTCTGCCACACCCACCGTACTCTCCTGATTTGGCACCAACAGATCTCCACTTCCTTCGATCTCTTTCATATGCTATGCGCGGAGTTTCGTTCAATTTACATGTAAATCCTATGTATCAATTCTTTACATTAGTTATAAAATAAATTTTATTTCTTATCTGTCCTTTAAATGATATTAGATATATAAGTTTAATTTAAAAAAAAAATTTAGTCCAATATATATAAAAAAAAATTAATTTCACATCTTATCTATGGTTCTTTATATTGGTGTAAATAAGTCTAAATGTACTTTACCAGAGCATTTTAAATTAATACCACTTCATGGTTTTTGCATACTGTATTGGTTGATTAGTTACATTACTATACACTATTTCTTTTTATGTTTTATTTCATTATTAATTTATAATTCGCTTTTATTTATTCACATATTAATTAAGCAAATATTGGTATCTCAAGTTTTTCAAACTTAGCATATGTAAAACAATACTGACACCTTATTCTGATTAATGAAAACTATGAATAAACATTTACTTCTGTATCTGTACACATATAAAAATAAACAATAAATGCACCCTTTTAAAACTTAGCCAGGCTCATGGGCCCGGTCTCCCGGTTTCAATGGCGTATGTGTTCCCCAGCTGGACGGGACGCCAGTCCATCGCAGCGTTACTCACTTTTGCCAGCTGAGTGGACTGGAGCAACGTGAAATGTAGTGTTTTGCTCAAGAACACAACGTGTCGCCCGGTCCAGGAATCGAAACTACAATCTCACGATCATGATGCTGACACCCTAACCACTAAGCCACGCGCCTCCACATATGTTCACATATAGCAACTTTATTTTATATACTTTTGACCTAGGTGCCTTATGTTAAAACTTCCCCTGCTCCATTATAAACTGGTCTGCTAATAGGAAACCCCCCACCTATAGTAGTTTGTCACTAAACCCAAAGAAATTTTATAACCATATCATCCATGTATATTGTTTACCCCTTTCCCTTTCCCTATAAAGAAAATGCTAGTGCCTTCTTAAGCTTTGAATCAATAGGTTTGATAAGATGATCCATAAATCAGAAACACAAAAACAAATAACATCAGTGACAGTTAAAAATCTGCTTAGAATTAATTACTAGCCTGTATGGTCAAAATGGTTTTTTGTATTCTTCCTTTCTACTTGGCGAGTTTAAATGTAGTTACAAAAAATGTCCTTCTGTTGAAATGAAATTTCAGTAAATTTCTATATCCTTGTGCAGTTGAGGATTGCTCTGCATTTTACATTTGATGTAATGTTCACATTGCTTAATTAAATGGAGTCGCATGAAACGATCATACTGCATTAACTTTGGATATCCTGATTTTGTCTCTGAGGGCTGTTGGTCGCCCAAAACGTTCGTAAATCGAGACTATTTTACTCATAGGAAATTCGAGAGAAGGCACAGCGAATTCGATCAGGTATGTGAACTGAGCAAAAGTGAGACAATAACTGTCGCTCTTCCGCTGATATTCCCAGTTTTTCGTCAACGTTGTTACCGACTTCTTTAGACACCATTCGTCATTCGAGAGGTTTAATATTGAAAAAATTGTTCGTAAACCGATTAGTTCGTAATGAGAGGTATTCGTAAACCGACATTCTACTGTATATAAGTTGATTTTTGAGAAACACACCGTCCTCTTCGCAAACAATGTTATTTTAGAAATGCGCACATGTATAGACAAATACATATAGACACACACCAACCACAATCTCGAATACCCAAGCACGCAAACACGAATACAATTACACACCAACGGATATACATACCCATGCGCGTATCAGTAATCAAATGTAATTTCTTTGGCCGTCCAAACGAGCCTCAAAGGGAATTTAGAAAGTTAAAAATCGACATAGAGATTGACAATTGTATGCAAACACTAATACGAATTGTACACATTGGATATTTGATGCGCAGGATAATGTAATATTCTGGTGTAGATTTGCAAAGAGAGAAATAATCTCACTTTTGTGCGGCCTCGATATTAATAACGATCTTTACTGCGACAAATACGTAATACATTAACAAAAATACACAACAACAACAACAACAGCAACAATAATAATAATAATAATAATAATAATAATAATAATAATAATAATAATAATGATAATAAAGTAAAAATAATAATCGGTATATATACGTAACATGGCGGATATGAACAAACATAGGATTACTATATTTACGATCAAGCACAATACGATTAATACGGGCAGAAGTAAACGCTGAAAGTGGTCCCGGTGAGGTGTAGACACGTTAATGGATCATCAGTATGAATTTTATGAACGCTTGTCAAATAATCCGCCATTTTAGAGTCTTTATCTTTGATGTTACTTCTGAACATTGCACTGGAGGGAGATGAGCAAAAGCAACAGAAACGACGAAGAGGAGGAGGAGGCGGAGGAGGTGGAGGAGGTGGAGAAGGCGGAGGCGGAGGAGGTGGAGGTGGAGGTGGAGGTGGAGGCTTCTTGGAATTTAACGATGCTGACTGAGTGAGTAGGATAAGAATAACTTTATCAGTAAAACACGTTCAATAAATAACTACCGGATCTGTAGTTGCTGCTGTTTCTGCTACTGCTGCTGCCACACCTCTTGCTGCTGCTGCTACTACTACTACTACTACTACTACTACTACTACTACTACTACTACTACTACTACTACTACTACTACTACTGTTGTTGTTGCTGCTTCTGTCATCATTCCTTTTGACTCAAGGCGAATGGTAAGACAATTCAAAGAGACTGCTTCTTCAGTCACTGCAGACATCAGAGACGTTATCTCATGTGGAGACAGAATTTCGTTGCTTTGCTCTGATTTGTCTACTTTCTCATCCAGAAGCACAAGAGATATTTGCCATTGCATAAAATAGACAAGAACGAACATTCAAATTCTATACAAACAGAAAGAAAAATAAAACAAAAAGAATGAGTGTTTTAAAGAAAAAAATGCTTCATTCGGAGAACTAAACATAGTAAAATGGAATAATAATAATAATAATGATAATAATAATGATAATAATAATAATAATAATAATAATAATAATGATGATGATGATGATAAAAATAATTAATAATATTGATAATTAATAATAATAATAATACTAATAATGATAATAATAATGATGATGATGATGATAATAATAATAATAATAATAATAATAATAGTAAATAATAATGATAATTAATAATGATAATTAATAATAATAATGCTAATAATGATAATAATAGGAGGAGCCGGAATCCAGCTAGCAGACCAAATCTAGATGAAAACAGATTAGCAAATGTTAGAAGAGATATCTTCAGAAATACCAGACTCACAGATGCAGAATTAACCTCTATTAAAAAAGCGGTAGAGAATGACCTAAATATAAGTCAGGAAAGAAATAACGAAGCAGAGGAGAGGAATGTTGGACCACAAGCATTGACTGAAAGGCGACCATCTGCCGAAACCACTCAAGAGCCTGAAGAAAAAGGAGAATATAATGACCCTAGGAAAAACAGCCAGGAAAATGATGTCGAAACAGAATTTGAAGACCACATATTTACTGAACAACACAGAAAATCGATC
>NC_068990.1:29347839-29348529 GCF_001194135.2 Octopus bimaculoides | reverse complement strand
TATATATATAAATTAAATACTACCACAAAGACGCACACACATGAATACACACACACACGATGGGCTTCTTTCAGTTCCCGTCTACCAAATCCATTCACGAGGATTCACTTTGATCGATCGGAGGCTATAGTAGAAGACATTATTTGCCCAAGACGCCGCGTTTTAGGACTGAACTTGGAACGATGAGTTTGAGAAGCAAGCGTCTCCCCACGCAACCACACCTGAAGCATATACATACATATACACACCACACACCACACACAAACGCGTAGAGATACACATCCCTACATAAAACGCCTTCCTTTGATAAAATTATCCACCAAATTTCGGTGCTGCTTCTTTGACCTTGTATGGAAGATTTTCCTAGTGTGAAGAAACGAAATACAAAAGACACCACACTTCGTAATCAAAGCAATTCCTCCTTTACAGAAACTTGATTTAGGAAACCCATTCCGTGTCTTCTGTCTTTGCACAAGATCAGATTCCTATAATAAATATTGGTTTTTGTCTTCTGTTTCCAATGATGCAATATTCCATTACGTCCAAGCTGACGGAGATTGCAAATTTACGCTCTCTATCCCCAGCAGTATGTGTGTATGTATGGCTGTATGTAAGAATGTATGTATGTATGTATGTAGGTATGTATGTATGTATGTATGTATGTATGTGTGTGCGTGTATGTATGTGTGT
>NC_068990.1:29346451-29347073 GCF_001194135.2 Octopus bimaculoides | reverse complement strand
GTATATATGTATATATGAATGTGTGTGTGTATGTATGTGTGTGTACATGTATGTGTGGATGGATGTATGTATGTGTACGCGTGTGCGTGAGTGTGTGTATGTGCATGTATGTATGAATGTGTGTGTGCGTGTATGTGTATGTCTATGTATGTATGCATGGATGAATGTGTGTGTGTGTATGTATGGATGTATGTGTACGCGTGTGCGTGTGCGCGCGCTCGTGTGCGTGAATATGTGTGTGTATGTATGTATGTGTGTGTATGTATATATGTATGTGTGTGCATGTATGTGTGTGTACGTGTATGTATGGATGTATGTATGTGTATGCGTGTGCGTGTGTACCCGCGTGTGTATGTATGCATGTATGTATTTATGTATTTCTGTCTGTCTGTCTGTTTGTATATATGTACGCATGTGCACACACACACACGCACGCACTCACACACACACGCACGCACTCACACACATATGTATTAACAGTACACTAAAACATACCCGCCTACGAAGAAATGTGTGTGTATGCATGCGTATGTGTACACACACATATACGCAGACATACACACACACACACACACACACACACACACACACACACACACACACACACACACACACACACACA
>NC_068990.1:29341613-29345385 GCF_001194135.2 Octopus bimaculoides | reverse complement strand
ACACACACACACACACACACACACACACACACACACACACACACACACACATGTATATATATGTATGTATGTATAGGTATTAATCCAAATAAGCAGAGGAATAGAAAAAAGTGAAGTTTAAAAGGGTCTGAGAATATATTAGAATTAATTAGAATTTAATTATATTTTAAAATATAAGAATACACTTGACTCATTTTACATGAGATTTTCAAAAGTGTATAATATATGGAGCTATGTCAGGAATTATGTCTTTTCTGACCGTTGTTATAAAAATATTGTTTGTTTTTAAAGAAAGAATGCGAACCAAAATGCTATACGTCTACCTACAAATTGATTGGTCAATGTTCATGTATTAAGGTCTTGCCACAGTCGCACGAGAAGGTCACACAAAAGCTTTCCTCCATTAAATATGTCATAATAGTAGTTAGAAAAGTGAGATATGTCATATTCATTTTGCAGTGTTTTTTTCGCTCGTTTTATGTCACGAGTAATAAAGACTGACACTTGACTTCAATTAAAAAAATCTAATCATTATCGAAAATGTTATAAATAGTAGTTATTGTTTATTAATTTGTCGAAGAATAATGTTACCAATTAATATTAGTTTACTCCCATTGAGCATGTTAAAACATATCCCTTCTTTGTTTACAAGGTGTTGGGTAAGTAAAATAATGAGGTGTAGGGTATTATGACGAGAAATTATCCTAGATATGAACAGCCTTTATCCAGACATAAAAACGATAAAAATTATTCCCGATAACTGGAAAGAAACGAAGAATATAATTACAGACTTAGGAATACAATCATAAGAACAAACGACACAAACCATTTTTAATACAAGAAGAAAGATTTCATGACGTCTGGTGATACAAGATAAAAGGATAAAAATTTGCAATCTAAAATTCTCAAAAGAACAAATCCCAAAATCCTTTTAAAAGGTCTGAAATTTACTTCGACACCACAGTATTCTAACGTCAGTGAAGTATGAGATGACATCTCAGATTTTTGTAGAAAATTACGATTAACGGAAGAACTTTCCAAGAAAGAAAACACTAAACAATCCATTGTACACAAAGGCAATTACAACTCAACAAAACGGAGAAAGAAAACATTAGAGAAATTATGTGAGTTTATATCCACCTTCCATTACAATGAACTTCCACGTCTTAAATCAAAGTCCAACACTGGTCGAACAGAATGGAAGACGACAGATGCTTTAGTTATTATGATTATGGAACAATAAGAAAATGTCGCATTAACTCTACTTCAAGACACCACCCGCTATAAATTAGTAAACAACCCCCAACAAACAAAAAACAATGTCTCAACTCAACATTCTCATAAACCAACAGGGAAAAGGCTTAACCGATAAAGAAATTGATGATCTAACAAACTTTATAACCAAAACCGTGCATATGCACATGCATACATGCATACACACAGACACACATCCATACACACACACACACACATATATATATATATGTATATATATATGTATATATATACTGAGAGAGAGGGAGAGAGAGAAAAGAAAGAGAAAGAGAGTGATAAAACCACACATAAAGCGAGAACTACTATGGGTCAAAGAGGAGGTAAACAACCAAATAATAGATGAGATCAGAAAGCGAATCACGTGACTGAAAAAAACCCATAGAAATATAAAGCGACACAAAAAAAAAATGATGAACAATCAAAGAAATGTGTAATGAAATTAAATACGTCAATGGATGAAACAGGAGAGAATCTAACGTTTCAGGAGATTGTCTTTATCAAAGAGAAGAAAAGGCAATTAGAGAAGTTAGAGAAAAAGAAAATATATGTGATGCAAGATTCAAAGGCGTCTGTTTACACGTTAGATCTAGATGTGTGCGTGTGTGTGTGTATGTGTGTGTGTGTGTATGTGTGTGTGTGTATGTGTGTGTGTGTAAGGGAGAGAGAGTGTGTGTGAACACACAAATTACACTTCGAGATATAATCGGGAGAGGTTTTCTTCATTCCTTCTCTATTCTGAATTACTTTTTTTATTTTAAGGATTTCCCATCTAAAAGACATCAAGTCTATTTATTACCGCTTTTCCCTTCCCCAAGGTATAGAACTTATCCTGCTATCTCCTGTGTTCCGGATCTTTTATATATTACTTGTACATTAAGGGTTTGTTATTTGGTGTCACTCGTATTAAAGTCTCGAGCTGATTTTGGTTCGCTTTTATTTGTCATTATGAACAAGGCGAACTGGCACGTCGGACAAAATACTTAGTGGCATTTCGTCCGTCTTTATTCTCTGAGTTCAAATTCTGCCGAGATCGATTTGCTTTTCATCCCTTTCGGGATCGATAAAATAAATACTAGTTGAGCACTGGAGGATGAGGTAGTTGACTTGCCCCCCTTCCCTCCAAATTTCAGGCCTTGTGCCAATAGTAGAAAGGATTATTATCATTATTATCATTATTATTATTATTATTATTATTATTATTATTATTATTATTGAGTGAGAGAAGGCCGTGAGCGGGCAGAATCGTTAGCTGGCCGGGCGAAATGCTTTAGCGGTATTCTGAGTTCAAATTCCGCCGAGGTCGACTTTGCCTTTCATCCTTTCGGGGTCGATTAAATAAGATCCAGCTGTTAATATCTTTAGAAGTGAAACTTTTATAAAAGCTTTCTGCACTGGAAGTGTAAAATAATGAAATCATAAGCCATGGAGTTGGTCACTGCTAGGCGGACATTAGCTGGTCGATGCATAGGTGGTCGGTGCTAGCTGGACATTAGGCAGAGTTCTTGTGAATTGACGAATGAAACAAGCCCGTGGTCATTATCGAGGGAAGCTATCAAACCCCAAAACCTTCTTTTCTCTCCACAACTGATGAAGACAAGAAGAATCTCATAAAACAACAGTAGCGCCATCATGCGGGAGACGGAGGTTAATGGGGGAGACGGAGGTCAATGGGGAAAGCGTAGATTTGCTTAGAAAATAGAAAAAAAAGAAGAAACGTGTGCCTGTGTGTACGCGTATGTGTGTGTATGTGTGTATGTGTGTATATATGTATGTGTGTATGTGTGTGTAGATGTGTGTATGTGTATACTAGGCCAAGGAGATTTTGGAAAAAGGGCTGATTTAATAATAGAGAGTCTTTAAGTTGTGCTTATTTGCATATATCACAGTATGAGGAAGTTTGCATATTTAACTTGATTGTAGATTTCTATTCGTGTCTCCTGAAAGTAAAGCACTTTCGTATATTTCTAGATATTTCCATAGCAAATATTGGACTGGAAAAATGGGGAAAATGTGTGTGATCTGAGTGGATATCACTTATTTTAAGATACGTCATCTGCAATAGCATCTCTTCGAATGGATGTGTTGTTAGGAAGTTCGATTAGCTACCATGTGGTTTCGGGTTCAGTTCCACTGCATGGTACCTTGGAAATGTGTCTTATACTGTATAAGCTCCGGGCCGACCAATGTCTTGTGAATGAATTTGGTAGGTAGAAACTTTGTAAAAGCCCATCATATATATATATACTCTTTTACAGGTTTCAGTCATTTGACTGTGGCCATGCTGGAGCACCGCCTCTAGTTGAAGAAATCGACCTCAGGACTTATTCTTTATAAGCCTAGTACTTATTCTATCAATTTCCTTGACCGAACTGCTAAGTTTCGGGGACATAAACAAACCAACATCGGCTGTTAAGCTATGGTGGTGGGGTACAAACACAGACACAAAGGCAAGCATGCACATAAGTATATACATATATATATATATGTATATATATAT
>NC_068990.1:29340531-29341315 GCF_001194135.2 Octopus bimaculoides | reverse complement strand
ATACATATATATATATATACGACGGGCTTTTTTCAATTTCCGCCTACTAAATCCACTCACAAGAATTCCGTAGGACCATAACTATTGTAGAAAACACTTGCCCAAGGTGCCACGCAGTGGGACTGTATACGGAACCATGTGGTTGGGAAAGGATCTTCTTATAGTATGGCATAGTGCGATGAAAAACTTGGATCACATGAGAATATCCTGGTAATCATATTACAAAGTCTCCATCTTGAGATTTATGAAAACTACAAGATGTTATCTTCAATAATATAAAGCACATCAAATTTTTGGAAGTTTAAAACAATTCAGTTAAAAGATTAAAAACGTAAGAAGTAAGAAAGTAACGGACATGTTCCAATCGTTTTAGTACTCATTAGCGACGCTTACTCAGTTGATTTTAACTGAGAGATGACCGATGTATATAGTAATGAAGGGAAAGCATTGACGCTGAGTGTAGGTGTTGAAACATAATTATTTATATAAACATTAAACATACAAGGAAAATATGATAAATATTTATGAACACGGATGTGGGTGTGTATATTTATAATTAGTAATCTTTCTATAAACAGGTATGTGTATACGGGTATGATTGTACTCACAAAAACAAACATAAATGAATATACACACAGTATTCACACACACACACATGCACATATATACACCCACACTCTTTCGTATCTTCTTATCTATGTAATATATATGCGTGAATGTGTGTGTGTGTATATATATATATATATATATATATATATATATATATATATATATATATATATAT
>NC_068990.1:29337664-29340118 GCF_001194135.2 Octopus bimaculoides | reverse complement strand
ATATATATATATATACATACATATATATATATATATATGTATATGTGTACATACACGCAAATACATACACACATATATATATATATATAAATATAGATTTATATGTACACATGTTTATATACAATTATATATTTATATATATATGTGTGTGTGTGTGTGTGTGTGTGTGTGTATGTGTGTATATGTATATATATATTATACGTGCATCCAGAAATATATGTTTATTTATATTTATATATTGATAGATATATAGATAGATATCTATGTGTATGTATGTATGTATGTATGTATGTATGTATGTATGTATGTGTGTGTGTCTATGTACTATGTGTTCCTATGTCATATCAGATGGCTGGCAAAGTGATTCGCTAACTAAATATCATATTGTACCGTTGTATTATCACCTTATAAATATTCATCTGTGAAGATAGAACACAAAATTATGTTTTATATAATAACTTCTGTGTCGAAGCGAAGTTCGCTCTTCTGTCAACTGATTTCATTGATGTTAGTTAGACGCCATGTTATTGTGTGTGTGTAAGAGTGTACGTGTATGTAGGTGTGTGTGTGTGTTGGTGTGCGTCTGTGTGTTTGCGATGGAAGTGGTGTGCGTGTATGCCTTGGTGTATACATATGCATGTGGGTAGGATCTTGTCTCTGTGTGTATGTGTGTGCATTTGTGTGTGTATGTGGGGGTTGTGATATAGGGGTGTACGTGTATGTGTTTGTGTGTATATGTGTGTGGGTGGGGTTTGTGATAGAAGGGTGTGTGTATGTGCATGTGTTCGTGTGTGCATTTGTAATGGAGAGTGTATGTGTGTGTGTGTAAGTGACTTCATGTGTGCGCGTGTGTGTGTTTGTGTGTGTGTGTGTATGCGTGTGTGTGTGAGCATGTGGGGGTGATTGTCTGTGAGTGCATCTGTGTGTCTATGTGTGAGCGTGGTTGCGACGGATGTTGTGCTTAAGTGTATGTGAGTGTGTGTCTGTGTGTGCAAGACTGCGTGTGTGTGTATGTATGCGTGCATGTGTGAGTTTACACGGTTGTGACGGTGAATGTATACATGTACATGTGTGTGTGTGTGTGTGTGTGTGTTTGTGTGTGTGTGTGTGTGTATGCCACTGTATGTTTGAGGGCGTACAAGTGTACGTGCTTTCTTGTTTGAGAGTTGATGGATACCTGTGTATTTGTATACACGTGTAACCCGAGTATGCGCGTACGCGCATGTATGTATGAATGAGACTGTGTGGGTGTATATAGATGCTTGTGTGTTTGTACGCGTGAGGACATAATGCGTCGCTGTATTAGTGTCCTCCAATATTTGAGCGCGCCCGCACGCAAGTGTGTAAGGCAATCATTGTATGTTACTGATAGAACCAGTGTAGGCATGGTGAGGTGAGTTCGCTTTTTGTTTTGTGAAACCCGTCTCCTCAATTATTGATATAGAGGCAGTTAGTCACTAGCCAAGTGCTCCAATAGTGACAGGAATAAATCTAAATTGATAGGTTGTACGAAGCACTTGCAGATTTCTCCTCAGTTCAGCATAGATCTACTATTTTTCTCTGACATTTAACATTTGTCACATATCTGTATATACAGATGTATATATATCTGTATGTTGCATATCTGTATGTATGTATGTATGTATGTATGTATGTATGTATGTATGTATATACACACACATAACATATATATATATGTATATGTATATACATATATCATGTTAAAACGTTAATTCCGACACATTTTTTCCTCTCTCTTTTTTTCCCTTTCATCTATTTCCGTTGAAGAGCGTCGGCTCGAAACGACAAAACTCTTCTATTTTCCCCGAGTGTCAAACTAATACACCTGCTTGTTACTCCCTCACCTGTCTTTGTCTTTTGTTTTCTGTACATTTGAACCACACACACACACACACACACACACACACACACACACACACACACACACACACACACACACATATGCATATATATATATGTGCGTGTGTATGTGTGTGTATGTGTGTGTGTGTGTTTGTATGTATATATGCATAAACACACACACATCTATCTTTTATCTGCTGTTCCTACTTATTTCTGAGTTTGTTACTTATTCTGCAGACGTATTTTGCCGAACCACTGGGATGCAAACAAACCAATACCGGTTGTGAACCAGAGGTGGAGGACAGACACAAAGACAAGTACACTCACACGCACACACACACACACACACACACACACACATATATACACAATTATATATGATGGCCTTCCGCACAGTTTCCGTGTAGCAATTTCACAAATCATCGGCTCATCTTTTGTATATGCACACATACGCATACACGCACACATAAATGAATGTATATACTCATATGTATGTATATAGTTATAGGGGAAGAGTTTACAAAAACAAAACAAAACAAAAGACGAAGACAGGTGGTGTAGAAAACAAACAGATGTATTAGTTTAATGCTC
>NC_068990.1:29333188-29337308 GCF_001194135.2 Octopus bimaculoides | reverse complement strand
CACACATGCACACGCACACACAGTCACACGTATGTTTTCCCTTTAACATGTGTTTATATATTGCAGAACAAGAGCTGCACCGAACTTTGGTGATTTCCTTTCCTGCTGATCTTCGAGCTATCTTCCGGTCATCGCCGCTGTAAGGTTACCCAAAATTACATGACCTAATTTGGGGTAACTTTTCTAACATTCTCCTCCAATAATCCCATAGTCTCTTCCAATAATTCCATATTCTCTTCCAATAATTCCATATTCTCTTCCAATAATTCCATATTCTCTTCCAATAATTCCATATTCTCTTCCAGTAGTTTTTTCCGGAAGTAATATTACTTTCAAAATTTGGCAAGCGGATGCTTGTGCAAATCCTACGTTCAACGAATCTCATTTCGTAAAACTAGTTTCAAATTTTGACACAAGGATTGCAATTTAGGGGGTGGTGGAGATGAGTTGATTACATCGACCCCAGTGTTTAACTGGTACTTATTTCATCGACCGTGAAAGGATGAAACCAAAGTGAACCTCGGTGGTGTTTGAACTCAGAACTTAAAGACGGACAAAATGCCGCGGCCCAGCTTGCATGGCCGTGCTAACAATTCTGCCAGCGCGCGGCCTTAATGTCGTTCATAACATTGACCTTCCTCACATCGATTCAATCAATCTGTTAAAGATTCGATGGTAAACACTCGTACGATTTAGTTCCATATCAGATATTGTTTAAAGCACCAAAGTTCGAACTTATTTCGAGTTTGTTTTCTATTTAGTTTTAAAGGTTTGGTTATTAAAACGTAACCTTCGGAAATGCTTCCTTAGTTTAAATAGTTTTGATGGCGTGTTTGATTTAGTTGTAAAGTTAAGGTTATTGAGAGCCTGACACTTGAACTTATTTCATTATCTTGAAGATTTTCCCTCATAATGTCATTTCGTTTCATAGTTAGAGCGTGACACTCGAACACATGTTCAGACCAGCAGAATGATATTTACAGATAATGATAATAATAATAACGTTAACTTGTTTAAAGCTTTTTGTTTGATAATCATAAGATCTGAAATTCTAAATTATTTGAGCGATATTGTAGAAAGCGTAGATATGTTTATATATATATATATATATATATATATATATATATATCGTTTGAATATAAAAATGAAAAAATAATTGAGAAAGTATTCACAAATCTGTGAAGTTATATAACAGGGTCATTCTCGGTCTCGTCTTAGGTCGGCAAAGCAACAACAACCACAGCGAAACAAATAAACAAACAACAGTTAAAACACTGACAGCCATTATCGACTGCGTTAACAAACGACACATACACACGTCTGTAATGTTTTGTATAGGAATTATACAACTGTGAGAATATTATGAATTTAGATCAAATTCTTATGCAATAGAATACTGAATAAGAATATAATGTCAGACAACAAAAAGGAAACAAATAAATAAAGGAAGATGAAGTCAAAGATAGGAGGAGAAATATTCCGATGCCTAAAATTCTGAAGAATCAGCATGAAACGATGGAACGAAGTATGATGTTTAAATGGAAAGTTCAGCTCACAACTAAATAACTGATGTAGAAATATTTAATTGAGGCATCCGTTTATTCAGAAATGAGATCGAAATATTAATAACGGAATGTGGGTTTATTTGTCCAAATAGCTGATAGGAATTGTTTACTTCCATCTTTTATACAAAACAATAGCGTGTCTGTTCATTCTTAGTAGGTTCTCGTCGATTCTAACGTAAATATCTGATCACTGTTGTTTGTTAGGGGACTCTAAGATACCAGTGTTTCGAACTCATTGTGTGTATTCTCATTCAAAGCGATGAATTCAACAAGAGCACGAGCTCTTCTTCAAAGATACCAACAAAAAAGTTATTCGCTGATGCATGTTGTTGTTTGCCAAACAGATATTAATTCATGGGTCGTATGAAAAAGAGCGAGAATCCAAACAATAACATATCTATCCATTCTTTATACGCTTTGACAGATTCTTCTCATTCAATCTACCTCACCAGACTGATGAATCTAACAAGAGCGCAAGCTCTCGTTTATAAGAACCAACAAACAAATTATTCCAGTTCTATAATTAAGAGATGAGGAATTATGTACATTATTTACATTATTTACATTTGACAGGCATATGGCGTCGCGGTTAAGAGCGCGGGCTACTAACCCCAAGATTCCGAGTTCGATTCCAGACAATGATCTAAATACTACTACTACTAATAATAATAATAACAATAATAATAACAGCAACAGCAACAGAAACAACAATAATAATAATTATCATTATTGTTATCATCATTATTTAGGTAGTGGACTGGCAGAATGGTTAGCATATCAGGCAAAATGCTTAGCAGCACTTCGTCCGTCTTTACGTTCTGAGTTCAAATTCCGTCGAGGTCGACTTTACCTTTCATTCTTCCGTGGTTGATAAATTAAAGTACCAGTGAAACACCGGGGTCGATGTAATCGACTAGCGCCCTCCCCACAAATGTCAGGTCTTGAACCTTTAGTAGAAAGGATTATTATTATTATTATTATTATTATTATTATTCTCAAATTCCATTATTCTGAATCTAGCATTAAAAACATTTCCATTTTTCCCTTGCATATTTATATTCACAAGTACCTAATAAGTTTCTGTCCAACACAGACACACAAGTAGTCTCTCTCTCTCACACACACGCACATACACACACACACGTGCACACACGCACGCACACCCACACATATACATACACGTACTCACACATATATAAACCAAACTATTTCTCTCCGGTAAACCAGTTTGGCACAATCACGTTTACTGCTGAGATGGTAATTAAATCGCTTCTGCCTTTTGGATTGAAAAGGAAAAAAAAACCCTAAAATACTTTCAATTTATCTTTCAACTCCTAAACAGCAGCTTAAGGGTTTTTTTCCGTTTATAAACTCGATTTTTAATATAATCTAATCTTGGATGTGTCACTAACACAGCTCCCACAAAATGCTAGAAATAATGGTATTTCATCTGTCTTTACGTTCTGAGTTCAAATTCCGCCGAGGTCGACTGTGCCTTTCATCCTTTCGGGGTCGATAAAAAAAGTACCAGTTGAGCACTAGGGGGGGGGGTGATGTAATCGACTTACCCACTCCCCCGAAATTGCTGGCCTTGTGCCGAAATTTGAAACAAATATTAGCTATTCACTCCATAATTGCCCGCAGGCATATGGCGTAGTGGTTAAGAGCGCGGGGTACTAACCCCAAGATTCCGAGTTCGATTCCAGACAGTGATCTAAATGATGATGATGATGATGATGATGATGATAATAATAATAACATCGAAAAATACCTTAGGAATGAGAACCCAGGTTAGAAATTTCCCCAAGACACCCGATGAAAGTTGGAGGGTATATACAAGATGAGGACAAATATCCGTCAAATGTAAATAATGCACATAATATACAATATTAGCTGAATCATAAAACTTCAATCTGAAAAGTAACGAATTGAAGGGATTTTGTGATTCAGTTGTTTTGTCGTGGAATCGAACCCTTGATAATGTTTACTGCGACAAGCACAGTACCAACTGTTCAAGCGGTAACCTTTATGGAAGTCCTTTCTATTCCATTCCAAAAATACAGTAAAGACTAGCAAAAATATTATTTACTTCGGATTTATACTTGCAGCTCTCTGCAGCTTAAAAATTGGTTTATAATTCTGGTTCCTTCATTGAAACGAACGAATGCTAAAAGTTATGCTTTTCGCTTGATATTGGTTGAATAGTCAACTTGTAAAGCAAAATCAAATTTTGCTTTACAAGTCCACTAGAAACATGCTCCTTGATGCTGGAAGACATTTCAATTATTCTCCTTCGGACTGTATTAGCGAAGAGCGGAATTTTGCCAATTCCTTGTTCAGCTTCATTACTAAACATTGTTCAAACAAACCGCTAACACGCTGCTAAAATAAGTGAGTCATCTCTCGTGTGCTGCTTTCCATTTGCTTAGCGATGATTTCTCTCAGTCGATCACAAGCAATTTTGAACTTCATTCGACGATATTTTTATTCTTCGATTTATTTATTTACGTATTTACTATTGGTTGAAATCTCAAAATGGTTCGCTTGTTTGGTTT
>NC_068990.1:29327994-29330149 GCF_001194135.2 Octopus bimaculoides | reverse complement strand
TATATATATATATATATATATATATATATATATGTATACACATATGTATATATATTATATATGTAAATAGTATATATATATATATGTGTGTGTGTGAGTGTGTGTGCATGTGTGTGTGTGCATGTATAGGTACATGTTTATGTGTATGTATATATTTCTATCTGTCTACACAGCTTTGTTTAAGAAGAGTTGTGTACAATGTAAACATGTGACGATTTTGGCATTCGAATATATATATATATGTATGGGTGTGTGTATGTATGTGTGTACGTGTGTGTGGTGTGAGTGTATGTGTGTGCAGCATGTGAGTGTGCGTTATGTGTGTGTAATTATGTGTGCATGCGCGTGTTAATATGTATCTCTCTCTCACCACACACACACACACACACACACACACACACACACACACACACACACACACACACAAGGACACAAATAAACGCTGGTATTTATTGGTAATGTCAATTTAAATGTCATAAAATGACGTTGAAGTAACTAAAATCTTAGCATAAAATTAGCATGCAGTCACAGATCATCATCGTATACATCCATCCATCCATACACACACACACACACACACACACACACACACACACACACACACACACACACACACACACACACACACACACACACACACACACACACACACACACACACACATATATATATATATATATATATATGTATATATATGTATAAATGTACACACACACACACACACACACATACACGAGGTGCATTGCAGAATTTTTGAGACTTTTTTTTATGAGAGGCAACCACAATTGTCAACACATCTAATAAGCTGAACTGCTAACTTTTGTTATTCCAGATCGAAGGAGACAGCCGTAAGAGCACTTTAAAACAGATCCTACAAAAGACTGCTTGTCACTGGCGACGAGTTTGCAAAATGTAGCCAGGACGTTTGGAAGGTTGATATGCGATAAAGTTTTGTATCCAACTGGGCAAAACGTGACATGAAACTCATGAAATGCTTCAAAATATTAATGGTTTAACTTCTTTTTCAATGATACAAGAAGTTCAAATTCGGTGGAGAGGAGGTGAGAGACAATAGGAGGAGTGGGAGGGAAGGGGAGGTGAGAAGATGAAAGCAGGTTGAGAAAATTCGCAATTATCTGGATGAAGGCTGTTGTGTATCTATAAAGACAATAAAGATACAATTTGGAGTTGGCATAGCAACTGTACACAAAAGTATTCATGAAGATCTGAACAATCACAAAATCTATGGAAGTTTGTTCCAGGGTTCTCAGTGAAGAGCATACTGATATATTCAAACAACTTGGCATAAATCGCCATCAAAACTGACCTTCACTCTTTCTACAGTCCAGACCTTGCTCCCTGTGGTCCTAAGCTCCCTAAGGTGGAAGAGAACCCAGAGGCAATCGTTATGAAGATGAATGCGGCTGTGACAAGACTCCTGGATATCTTTACTTGGAAGGACCTCCATAGGGCTTTCACGAAATGGCTGGGATGCTACAACAAGGGAACTGAAGTGAGAAGGTTCTACTTTGAATGAGATTAGAATTTTGTGCTTCTTTGAAGTTAATAAATGTCCTCCTTGAAAATGTTCAAGAACTACTGGAAATCTTCTTTGTACCTCCTGTCTTTGTAGTTTTTCATACAAATTACGTAATCTTCACGAAATCAGTGTTTAAAATGTTACGAAGCTCTGAAGATTGAAATTTGCTTGGATCAGACGCAACCAGTTTCTGCACGCCGGAAGCCAGAGTTAACAGTGCATTGAGACGAAAAAAAAATCAAATCAGATCGAGCCGCGATTAACTTATGTATGAACCAACGAAGGGGACCTTTACATAATAATTAAAATTGCAAGAAATAACAGCTAAATGTTATCTGTGGAACATTTGCATTGAATGTAATATTTTGAAATTTTTTTTATCAATAGGAATCGTTTGAAAGTAATTCTCCCGTTTTCTTTTGCTGCCATTTACCTCCTCCTCCTCTTCCTCCTCCTCCTCCTCCTCCTTCTTCTTCTTCTTCTTCTTCTTCTTCTTCTTCTTCTTCTTCTTCTTCTTCTTCTTCTCGAACACCAAGAGACCTTTCCTATCAACAACTGCACGACAACGACAACTACGACATTACATGTAAAAAGGTGCACGCATATGCGCACAAA
>NC_068990.1:29324942-29326948 GCF_001194135.2 Octopus bimaculoides | reverse complement strand
TATATATATATGTATATATATATATATATATATACATATGTATACTTACATTCATACATGCATGCATGCACACACACATACACAATTATGATACACATAATATAAAGAAATGCAAAAAACAAGCAAACAAAGAAACGAAAAAAATCATGTTATGAATGAAGTTGAAACACTTTGAAGCTGAAAAATTATCAAATAAATACGATGATAACTGTAAACACTCGAAAATCTATTTGACTTCTTTAACTCGAACTGAAAACAAAGACAAAACCGAAACGCCGGTTTCTTTCATCTTCTTTTTCATTGTCAAGATATTTTGTTGTGGAAGAATCATATTTGTTATTTAGTTAATGTTTGTATGATTTTTGTTGATTGTTGTTGTTGTTGATATTGTTACGCTTCCTCTTTTTGTTGTTTATTTTTGTTATTGTTGTCGTGGCTCTATTTTTCTTGTCCTTGCTGTTGTTTTTAATATTTTTGTTATGATTTCGTTTCGGTGGGGATGGGTGTGGGTGGATTTTGTTTATCTTTCATTCTTAAGTGTCGTTTGCTTTTGCTTTGTCTTTTTTTGTTGTTGTGATTTCTATTATTTTATTTAGTGTTGTGTAGTGCGTTTTTAAACAGGCGGAGTCCGATCCCCACCCACATAGTGGCACCAGTCAATGTGCTAATAACAAACATCGCCGCCGCAGCCACCACCACCACCACCACCACCACTACCACCAAAACCACCACCACCACCACCACCACCATCATACTATCTATCTATCTATCTATCTTTCTATCTATCTATCTATCTATCTATCTATCTATCTATCTATCTATCTATCTGTCTGTCTGTCTGTCTGTCTGTCTGTCTGTCTGTCTGTCGGTCTGTCTGTCTGTCTGTCTGTCTATATAAGTATGTAGTTACACGATTATATATTACATAATTCGTTTTGGTTTGGCACAAAAGCATTGACGTTGGACAACACACTATACACACAAACACATACGCACACACACGCAGACACTTGCACATATAAACACACACACATACACCTAAATCCGCTTCCCCCCACTTTATGCATGGGTTCAAATATGTGTAACAGATTAGATCAGATGTTGTGAGATGAAGACTGAAGTTAATCGCAGTCAACGTGTGTTAAATTCTCATTATCTTCGTACTAAACGCATGTTTATAAGATTTTTGCCATGCAACTCTGTCCCCATGGCAAAAGTTAACAAGTTTGAAGAGCGTCTAATATTATCTGTCATTCTCATTGCCTTTCGTTTAAACCCACAAGCGCTGTTTGTTCCACTAGGGTTTGCTGTATGTCCTCGTTCGAGTTCTACAGATCTTCCTGGACGAGACTCGTCTTCTAGTCTGTAGTTTCCGGCTCGGAATTTCTGGAACCACCGTTGACACTGGCCTACGCTCGTCCAATCTCCTTATACTGCATTAATATTCCTTGCCCTTTCCGTTGCGTTGTTGCCTTTATTGAATTCATGAAGCAAAAGATGCCGAATATGCTCCTTTGTCACTTCTATTATAGCTTTGTAAAAATGACTATTAAAATCGAACTGCACTCTTCAAAATTTGCACTAAGAATAAGAACAAGGTAAAATTATTACCTGCTTTTATAACAAGTTGATACAGGTAGTTTATCCCGCCCCCCTCCAACTTTTACTTCATGTAATTGAATAAACTGCATTATTTATAGGGTGACCCAATACTTACTGACACAGGTGACCTTTTGTCCCCGTCGAGATTCCGGCAGAGTGCCGAGCTGAAATCGCGCCGGAATCAAGCTTACATTTCGTCATTTCGGTTCCGATGGGCGAAATGTCAGCCCTTCATTGGGAGCCAATTCTTTTCATCCATTGACTCATTCTGTCTACCTTTCTCTTCTTCCCGTTTTGGAAACCCGGAGATAGAAAGATTTCATCAGGAGATAAAATGCACAAAACACGTCACTTGTTACGACGGTGCCACCACCATGACAACCGCTACCACCACCACCACCACC
>NC_068990.1:29323176-29324266 GCF_001194135.2 Octopus bimaculoides | reverse complement strand
TGGAGCATGTGCGTGTGTGTGTGTAAATATTGTGTATGTGTGTATGCATACATATATGTGTATATGTATATAAACATGCAAACATACACACACATACACACACATGTATATATATACACACGTAAATACATAAGAACATACATGCGCACACATTTACTCACATTATATAATAAATTAATTTGGAAATAGCATGATATATATGTATATACACAAGCGTGTGGGTGTGTATATATATATATTTATATATGTATGTATATATACATATATACATGCACACATATGTATGCATTGAATGCGCTCGGATTATATATATATATATATATATATATATGTATGTATGTATATGTATGTATTGGTGTGCGTGTATGCATATGCGCATATCTCTCTACCTCTTTCTATATGAATATACATACATACCTCCACACACACACATATGTACACATTAACACATACAAACGTATGAAAACGTGTACACAAAAACGCGCACTCACACTTCATGTCCTACATCTCCACTCTTACTATCAGCCACTGGCAATACCATTCTGCCAAACACATCCACCCGCATCTACTCCACCAACGCCTAAATTTCGCAACTACCAATCCCAACACGACCACCACAGCTACCCACCACATCGTAATCATCATCACTATCGCTATGACCAACAGCGAAATTCCCTTCGTTGAAGCAACAGTTTCGTAGCGAAGACTTCGCGGAACTTACCATGCCTTCAGTCAAACACAAACGTACATACACTCACAACACACGCGTATTCACGTAGACACGCGCTGTCACATTATAGACATGTACGCTCATATATACATACATATATACATACACACACAAACACACGGACGTGGGGGAGTATTTGTATGTTTAACGGTACGTTCTTACTTAAACACAAACATATTTGCGTGTGTATATGTATATTTTTATATCTACACACACGCACACACACACACACACACATATATACATACATAAATACATACATGTGTATATGCAAACATGCGTACACACGCACACACACACACACACACACATATATACATATATATATATATATATATATATATATATATATATATATAT
>NC_068990.1:29321579-29322737 GCF_001194135.2 Octopus bimaculoides | reverse complement strand
TATATATATATATATATATATATATATATGGATGCAAACATATATATATGGATGTATGTATATGTATGTGTATATATACGCACACGCACGAACACATACGCATACACACCTTCACCTCGCCGCCATTACACTAACTACTAATACAATATAACGTGGTTATTATTAACTAAATTAGTAGAATTAATTAACCAGCCATAGCTTGGTTAGATACTTCTTCATCGACAACGAAAACTCATCACCAATTACTCGCAGACTTCGCCTCCTTTTCTTTTTTTACACAATTTTTCCTATTTTCTCTCTTTCTCATCAACTTATTTCTCTCGTTCCGCCATGTTATGTATTTTTTTATACTTATCTAATTTAAATTATCATTTTTGCTTCTTTTCTGTTTCTTTTTGCGTATGTTGTATTTATTGTATCTTTTATTATTATTATTTTGCTTAATTTCAAATTTTAATTACTTTATTTAATTTATATAACGATTTCTTTCACTCATTCTTTTCTTCTTCGTTTCTTTTAATACCATTTTACAGAACTTCAGCCACCACCATCACCATCACCACCACCACCATCACCACCACTACCACCGCCATCACCTCCAGCGCCGCCATCTCTTTCTCTCCCTGTACCTCACCTCTTACTAAAACCTCAAGAAAAATGAAGTTACATCACTATTAGATTTGACTTTTTTTTCATGTTTTTTTTACTATCTCATTCTTTTGTTGCCTGTTCTTAAGACTTTGTTAATTACTTTATGCTCATTATTTAATTAACCAGCGTCTTTATGTTATATTTTATTATATCATATATATATACGTAAAATATATACATATAGCTATATAAATATGTTTGTGCGCGCGTGCGTGTGTGTGTGTGTGTGTGTATTCTTTTGTATATCAGTCTAACTTTTCACCTTTTTTTCTCTCTTTATAACGTTTTCTTTCGTGTTTTTCTTTCTTTTTGATCTTCTTCTCATCCCGCAACTCTTCTTTTATGTGCTTTTACCTTCCAGCGTGGTTACATACATACATACAAACATACATACATACATACATACAAACATATATATATATGCATATATATATGCATATATATCTATATATCTATATAGATAGTATATATATCTATATCTATATATCTATATAGATACGTATATAT
>NC_068990.1:29317485-29321426 GCF_001194135.2 Octopus bimaculoides | reverse complement strand
ATATATATATACACATATATATACTAATTACTGCGCACATACTCACTCTGCACACACACACACACACACGCACACTTGTGTGTTTAGATGTAGGAGTGGGTGTATGTACGTATAATTTTAATTTCTTGCTTCCAATTAACTCAAGTTATTTAACCAAACTGTCTTCCGCGTCTTTTCTTTGTATTTCTTGTACATTCTGCAGCGTCTCATTGTACCAGGCAGTGCCATCGTCGCCATAGTCGTCGTCGTCGTCGTCGTCGTCGTCGTCATTGCTGTTGTTGCAGCAATTGTGATATCAGTCGTTGCTATTGAATTACCTCTGCTAATTCTATTCAAGTAGATGTATCACTGGATGTTTGCTGATCAAACATTTTCCTAGCATCTTATCGATGATCATCTTAATTTAGCGTACATTCACGCTGTTCAAATAGGGAGAACTCATGAAAACAATGGCTTCTCTCTGTTATGAAAGTAGTCGATAGTATTATTGATACGCTAAACCGTGATGTCCTCTGCAAATCCCTGCACAAGTTTCGTTGCTCAAAAAGGACGGTTAGACTAATAAGATCATTCCATAATTGTGTGATAGCCTCCGTGAGGACAAGCGGTTCAGCTTCTGGTACATCCTCTGTAAAGAATAGAATCATGCAGGTTTGTTTAATGGTCTCCGTCCTGTTTTTAATCTACTTCTTAGCAAGTCGCGTTCTGAAGGTGTTCATATCTAGTTTAGGACAGATGGCAACATTTTCATTCTACCAGTGCCTCGGAGTCAGAACAAAAACCAGGTGATCCACTTATTTAGGAAGTTTGTACGGTGTTTTTCGTCCCGCAAGGTGTCCAACAATCACCTTTCTTAACTAGCAGGCTGGATGGAGTTGCTAGTTTAGTCGCCGGCGACCCGACCATCTATAAGAAATGAATCGCGGAATTGTTAATATATATATATACATATATATACGTGTACATGCATACATACATACATACATACATACATACATACATACATGCATGCATACATGCATACATACATACATACATACATACATACATACACACACATACACTATATAATAATAATAATAATAATAATAATAATAATAATAACAGTATTTATATTTTGTGTTACTTTATTTATCATACTCCTATCTACCCTCCTCATATTCATGGGAATATTTTCTTCTGGAGCATTCATCAAGTCGTTGAGCCATCTTTAAATTTCAAGCAATCCATTATCTAGTTGGTAGGAGTTGAAAGCAGAGAGAAGAGTAGACAGGAGGAACAGGGAAATGGTGATGGGGCTGTTAAGGATGAGGAACAGGAACGTTATACAGTGAGCCCTGATACTGTGGTGGGCGGACATGAAGGAGAAATAAACCAACTGATCCCTTAGTCGAAATTAAAAGGACGGAATAAGATCGAAGCTATCAACACCTGGGCGGTTCCACTCCTCAGATATGGAGCAGGGATAATCGCAGGGACAGTAGACGAACTAAACAGCTTAGACAGAAATACAAGGAAGTTGCTGACTAGGTATGAGATACTCCATCCAAAAAAAGACAGACTGTATGTACCAAAAAATAAGGGGGAAGAGGACTGATTGGATACGAACACAGCATTAGAGCAGAAGAAAACAACATAGCATGGTATATAAAAAATGCCACAGAACCGCTATTATTGGAAGTAAGAAGTTCAGGCTTGTGTAGGATGGAAAATTACAAAGATAAAGCACTGTAGAAGGACTTGAGAATCAATAGAACTGAAAATAGGCGGATAAAGAAATGAATGCATGGACAATTTCATAGGGATGCTGAAAATAAGACAGACGGCGAGAAAAGATGGCTATGGATGACTAAAATTGATTTAAAACCGGAAACGGAAGCTCTAATCTGTGCTACCCAAGAGCAAGCACTAAAAATCAATTACATCAGATACAGAATAGACAACACATCAGAAAGTGATAAGTGCAGAATTTGTGGACAAAATGGTGAAACCGTGTGGCATATTACCAGCCAATGTATGCCACTAGCCCAGAAGGAATATAAGAGACGCCACGACAATATAGCCAGACATGTCCATTGGACACTCTGCAACAAGTATGGACTTGACAGAGCAAAAAATTGGTATGACCACAAACCTGAAGGCATCATCGAAAATGATAATGCAAAGATCCTATGGGATTTTATGATTCAGTGCGACCATGAGATAGGGAATAGGAAGCTGGACATAGTCTTAATTGAGAAAGAAGACAAACTATGCTGGATCATAGATATAGCATGCCCATCTGACAACATGGTAAGCGACAAGTGCGCTATTTGTTGAGGAGAAATTACAACTTAAGAGGACAGAAAATGGTGGAGCAAAAGAACCATGGTGGAAGCGACGCATTGAAAGGGATATAATGCGAGAAAGGCAAGATCAAGGAAAAATTGAGCAATGGTTAAGAGGAAACTGGAAAAATGGGAAAAAGACCGACCGCGAAAAATTAGAGAAGAAATATGAAACACAGAACAACAGGCTTGAAGCAGTAATAGAGCAGTTAAAACAGGGGATCATGGCAAAAAGCCAGAAGATCAGAAGATTTGTGAACAGAAATAAGCAGTATAATGAACGATAGAAGGGGAATATTGTGGGAAACTACTGTGCCATAGCATGCCTAAACATAATCTGGAAGATACTCACTGGAATATATGCGGCAAAGACATATACTTTCCTGGCACAGGAAGAAATACTACCAAGGGAACAAAAAGGATGTAGAAAGAGTTATCAGGGTACCAAGGATCACCTGGTCATCGATAAAACAGTTCTGAGGCATTGTAAGAAATAGCATACTAACATGTCTATGGCTTGGATTGACATTAAGAAGGTATATGATATGATGCCTCATTCTTGGATCGTTGAACGCCTGCAAATGTTTAGTGCTCATCTTAAGGAAAGTATTATCTGTCTGAGGTCCTTGTTGTGACTTGACAGATGACTAAAGACTCCGGGGCATTTTTACCTACAATGTGTTACGAAGGAATAATAATAAATAATGATGCAGTAGAAATTTGCATCAAAGTACTAAATGTTGAACAACTATATAATAATAATAATGATGATGATGATAATAATGGTAATAATATATGTAATTATACATACGTATAATTGCCCATGTATTTATACATTAATATGTTTGTCTATCGATCTGTGCATTTCTCTACAGAGTTTGCAGGTATGCACTCTTGCGTTTTGAATAACAGCATGACTTCCGTCTTCTTTTCACCACCATCAACTTCCCCTCTTATGCATACATACAAACATACATACATGTATATATAAATATATGCCTATCTATCTATCTATCTATCTATCTATCTATCTATCTATCTATCTATCTATCTATCTATCTATCTGTATATATATATGTATGTATATGTATACAAAGGTGTGTATGTATGTATATATACATGTATATATACATACATACATGCATACATACATATATACATACATACATACATACTTATACATATGCAAATGTATTTATAAATATATTCATATATCGATACACATACACATACATACATGCTACACACAGCCATGATGCATCAATATTATGGTTCCCCACCGAAACCAATTATCTTCTTATTACCATTTCCATGACAACTTTAACCTCCTTCCGCCCATGCCCGCCCCTTTCGAAGTACTGACACTAGTATTCACAATCGTCTCTATAAATGTAATGGCTGATAGAATCACTTAAATTTGGCAACTTGTCATACATATATATCCTCATCTGACATGGTTGATGTTCATTTCAATTACGTTGCTAGGAGTTTATCATCGCGATGAGCATCGGTGTCGGTGCCACCGTCCTCACCACCACCGCCGCCGCCGCCACCACTACTTCCACCACCACCACCACCATGATCAGCATCATCACCACCACCACCACCACCACC
>NC_068990.1:29314892-29315877 GCF_001194135.2 Octopus bimaculoides | reverse complement strand
TATATATATATATATATATATATATATGCGTGTATATATATTACTATATATATGTATATAAATATATAAGTGGCGGTATTTCCTTGCAGACAAAAATCAATGTCTATAAGACGTGTGTATTGACTGCACTTACAGGCGTTACATAAAAATGCTGGAGATGTCACCAAAAGTGCCTCAGACGTATCTGGGAGTCAAGTGGGAATGTTTCATACCAAATACAGAAGTTTTGCGGATGGCACGTTGTAACTCAATTGAACAACTTGTCATCTTAACTGAAATGAGATGCGCTGGACATGTTATTAGAATGAAAGATGAGCGATTGCCAAAACGTGTTTTTTGTGGTGAGCTCAACTCTGGTGAGCGACCACAGCATAAGCCAAGAAAAAGGTATAAAGACTGTGTGAAGGGAAAGTTGAAGCAAGTAGATATGAACAAAAGTGAATAGGAAACTGATGCTCTGGATGGGAACAAGTGGAGAGGTGCTATTAGGACTGGTTGCAATGCCCCGGAAGATAAGATGATTCAGCACTCTGTTCTTAGAAGGGCCTGTTGGAAAGGAACAATTGGAACTGAAATCAACAGTGAATATGGGATATATATTATGTGTGATCGTGTTCTGTTAGCAAAAGCAGGATACGTGAATCATATGATGTCACATGAAAATCGAAATGCTTAGGTAGGTAATAATCTTGAATCATGGCCACCTTTTATAACTTGTGTCATATGTCACAAAACTAGTTCATAAAAAACACATTTCTTCAGAATCAGATTCCAGAGATGTAGAAGGAATTTGAATAATATCTGTTACTTTTCTTTTTAAACTCTATCAGTCAGCAGCTGGTCTTAAAAGTCATCTGGGGGATCATCAACGGAGGGATTGTGCTGTGTGATGGTGTGTGTGTTGATGGGACGGCTATCATCTGTCAAGATGAAGCAATCATCAAATATATATTTATATAGATCTGCGCATATATATATATATATA
>NC_068990.1:29310258-29314439 GCF_001194135.2 Octopus bimaculoides | reverse complement strand
GTTTAGAAGCCATTTAAAAAAACGCACAAAAACAGTTAGATTCACTTCAGCATTTAAATTTAATTTGCCAAAATATTTTCGCCGCTTTGAGACCGCAACCTGTTCACTGACAAAATTCCATGCTGCATTTTGGCAAATTAAATTTAGATGTTGTAGTGAATCTAACGCTTTTTGTGTGTTTCTTAAATGGCTTATAAACACCTTCCACGCTGCAATTGTTTTCATTCCAGCACACGATCTCAGATCAGGTCACTTACTATGCAAGTACATCTCCGTAAATTTTAATCTTTGTTTAACGCTAACCATAATTCACATTTTGAGTTTCCGTGATATTTTATCCTCAGTAATCCGCCATTACAATTCCAACCTCTGTATTGAGCCTAATTCATTCCTTATCGATAAAAAATATATTCTTTTTCGATTTTATCATGTTCCCTAATTTAATTCTAAAACCTTCCTTCTTATTCTATGAAGTTCTTTCTTAGTCCTACCCTAGATATTTTATATTAATTCTCTAACTGTACCCGCCTTTTGTCTCCTTGGTCGTGCGGTGTGTATATCATGTCACCATGAAATTAAGGAAGTGATATCATATATCACGACCATTTTCTTTTCTTTCTTCTGTGAATAATTCTTAATATATATTATTTTCAATTTATTCCACCGAGGCTATCGCTAATTACATTGAAAACAAGAATCTCTCTGAAATAATCTTTTTTTTATTTCTATATAGTTCCAGCCTTAATGCCAGTTTGTTTCACCTGTACAGTTCCTTTACTTTTACACTCATTTACGTACGTTAAATTTTGTACATTTCATTTACGTGCGCATGATGTAACAGCGCTCTTCCTATTTAAGATGACTACGACACACTTTTCAAGTCAGAAGGTCATGTGAATATCTCTCCCTTTTGAATGGAGAGGACACGGATCTGTGATTGAAGCGTAACTACTTCATCATACTTTACATACATACATGATTACTGCCCCCTCGTTATCGAGTATGGCCATTGCACGCAGCTTAACTTAACGGTGCTGTGATCGAATGTGACTTTTTAGCCAAGCCAAAGATCTACAATGTCTTGCACTGTTTTGGTACATCATTGATTGTTTGCTTTTTAAGGCTACGGCCAGCCATTCGGTTGAGACTCACAGCACTATCAACAATCATCAATTAGTTAATTGATTAATCAATCAATCCATGTTGTTATCGTGCAGTGCCTGTGCAAGAAGATTTTTTTTAAAGTGAGGAAATACTGTGCACTGAGTCAATCCCACTCACTAGGCAAAAGTAGCCATAACCCGAAAATTATCAAAAGAGAAATAATAGTGGAATTTAAATAATATACCTTAAGATGATTGTAGTTATGTCGGAATGAAAACATATATAAATGAGGAATATATGTACACACACACACACACACACACACACACACACACACACACACACACACACACACACACACATATATTTACGTACAAACATACCCATAAGTACATACATATTTCATTATCGCATGAGACTGACATTCATAAGGTTGAATGTAAATGCAACTATAAAACGAAACGAAGAGAGCAAAAAGAAAAAGAACAGAATGGGAAGAAAGCCACAGAGGTTTGTAAAACCTCACCAGCGAGTGATTTCCAACAGACGCAATGGAAAACATTTGTGTCCAGCAATGCGACGAAATGTTTGGCACTTCACAATATTCAGTACTTTTAATAAATGTAAACGAAATATGATGATAAGAGTGTTTGAATATCAATGGCTGAAATTATTCTGTCTTGATGTAGTTATAACTATATTATATCTATGTGGATAATCGAGATAATTGAGATCTCAGTGAATCGATAGTATTTTTGTAGACAGTCAAATAAAATATCTGTGTTTTTACCAACCTTCATACATACCTACGTATCTACAAACCTATCTATCAATCTATCAATTTATTTATCTATTTATTTAAATATTTGTTTATTTCTGAAACTCTGAGGTGAGGAAATTATATAAAAAAAAGAAAGAAAGACACAACGACAATAACAACAAAAACGGCAAGATATACATGTTTTTTAAGCACATATTTCAGAAGTATGTTTCTGAAAACATTTTAAAGAGTGTAATATTTGAACAAAATTAAGTTACCGATAAAATAGTAGGTGTTGTTTTTGTTGGTACAAGTTTAAAATAAAAGAATTTATTTTTCTTGCACATTTTTTTCGAGATACCATGTATTTGTATTATTTCACAAATATACTTTCTGAAGAGTCGATATTTTTTTCACAATTCTACATATGTCTTCGAGTTCCGAGCTACTTCGATACTTACAATCATGAGTTTCTTTTCTTTCTCTCACACATACATGCACACACACAAACACGTGCGCTCGTACAATGTACATATATAGAGGAAACACATATGTTCATGTCAACGTGTGTATGTGTGTGTGCGTGTGCATATATGTATATATACATGTGTGTGTGTGAATTTATATGTATATATTAATGCTTGTTTTTATGTGAAGTTGTAATATTCTATTCTTTTATTCTTTTATTTGTTTCAGTCATTTGACTGCAGCCATACTGGAGCACCGCTTTTAGTCGAGCAAATCGACCCCAGGACTTATTCTTTGTAAGCCTAGTATTTATTCTATCGGTCTATCTTGCCGAACCGCTATGTGACGGGGACGTAAACACACCAGCATCGGTTGTCAAGCGATGCTGGAGGGGACAAGCACAGAACACAAACATATACATACATATACATATACATATATATACGACGGGCTTCTTTCAGTTTTCGTCTACCAAATCCATTCACAAAGCTTTGGTCATCCCGAGGCTATAGCAGAAGACACTTGCCCAAGTTGCCACGCAGTTGGACTGAACCCAGAACCATAAGGTTGGTAAGCAATCTACTTACCACACAGCCACTCCTGCGCCTATGAAAAAAATTTAACATGAAAATGAAGAATTACTTTGTGTAGCTTATTTGTGTATTGATTTTTACAAAGAAAAGGGTGACAGTAACTTCAAAGTTTCGGTTTACCAATCGTGACAATACAACCTGATAAAGGCGCTAAGCCGAAATTTCAGAGTCTCTATCCATCGTCTTCCTTATAGAAGGTAATATATATATATATATATATATATACATCCATACACACACACACACATACATACATACATACATATGTATATATATATATATATATATATATATATGTGTGTGTGTGTGTGTGTGTGTGCATGTGTATGCTTGTATACTTATGTGTGTGTATATATATGCATGTATATATATGTCAATATCTATATCTATAGCTATCTATCTATCTATCTATCTATCTATCTATCTATCTATCTATCTATCTATCTATCTATCTATCTATATGTATAAATATATATATATATATATATATATATAGATAGATAGATAGATAGACATAGGGTGGCGAGCTGGTAGAATCGTTAGCACGCCGGGCGAAATGCTTAACGGTGTTTCATCTGTCTTTACGTTCTGCGTTCAAATTCCGCCGAGGTCGACTTTGCCTTTGCCTTTCATCCTTTCGGGATCAATAAATTAAGTACCAGTTTCGTACTGAGGTCGATCTAATAGACTGGCCCCCTCCCTCAAAATTTCGGGCATTGTGCCTAGAGTAGAAAAGAATATCTATATGTATGTAGCTATTATTTATGTAAATTATCTAGGCTCTAAAAGTCTTCTCCTTTTCGTATATGTCTTCGTTAAATTGAAAGCGAACTGAAATAATGTCATTCCCGTTCGTTTTGAGGTAATCTGTTTTAGGTTGCCTTGGTAACATTGTGCTTAATTTTCGGATATACTCGTTTGGCTGGTATTCTTTAATTTTTGTCTATTTCTAAATATGCTGCCGCAACAGAAACGATCGTCGCTAACGTATAGTGTAATCACCAATTAAAGATGTGATTTTCTCCATTCTTGTTTATCTTATTCTCTAGTCCGGATTTCTTGAAATTCTTCTTAGTGATATTTGGATTTACTTTAATCATACACAAAGAATTACCTTGGATGTTAATTCTATATGAATCTATGGATATCTGATTCTTTGATGGAGTTAATCAAGCTTTCTTAATACTGAGTGGTTTGTAGAAATCTACCTGGATTTATAAATCCCTTTACTTCTTGTTATATATATATATATATAT
>NC_068990.1:29307605-29309688 GCF_001194135.2 Octopus bimaculoides | reverse complement strand
TATATATATATATATATATACGTACATACATACATACATACATACATACATATATATATGTATATATGTAATATATATCTATATATATATGCATGTAAATGTATATATATATGTACATCTATTTATATGTACATGTATGTATGTATTTGTATATTATATGTATATGTATGAATGAATATTTCTATTGCATGTATGCGTATATTTATGTGTGTGTACATACATACACACACACACACACACACACACACACGTATATATATATATATATATATATATATACACACACACATAGAGAAAATATGTTTGTGTGTTTGTGTTTGTATGGAGAGAAAGGGAGAGAGAGATAGAGAGAAAGGGGGAGCGAGAGAATAAGAAAGAGAGCGGCAGATAGGCTTGGCTAAATCGATAGACAGATGGACAGGTAGATAAGGATGTGGCTAGAAATAGACAGATGGATGGACAGACGAATAAAGAGATGAACAGACAAATAAAGTGCTTGAGAGAAATAAAGGTAGTTATGAAACTAACTAGAAAGATAGATATATAAGTATGTATCCTAATTGAGTGCTTACATTCATCTCGAACGAAAAGAAAAAATTATTGAGGCAAGTTAAAATATAAACGTAAAAATATAAATTTTTTCTCTTTCCTAATTTGTCTAAAACTTTCCTGATCTTAACCCCTACCCATCCACTTTATCAAAATCGATAGTTTTCGACTAATGAGGGCGTCTCTGTGTGTGTGTGTGTGTGTGTGTGTGTGTGTGTGTGTTCGCGCGTATGTGCGTGAGTGGATATGATTGTTTGTAGGTGTTTGTACATTTGCATATATTTTAACTCGAATACACACATCTACGCACAGAACTTTTTCTCCTACTGGTCATTCTTTTTGTATTTACTATGTGCTTCAGAGTGTATGTGAGTGTGCCTGCCTGTGTGTGTAAATTTATGTAGGTATGTGAATGCACATGTATAGGTATCTATCTATCTATCTATCTATCTATCTATCTATCTATCTATCTATCTATCTATCTATAAAACACGCACACGTATACGTATGTACATGTACACACACACACACACACACACACATATATATACACACACCACACACACATACGTATGTATGTACATGTACACACATATAACAACACTATTATTAATGTTTGTTTTTATGTCGAGTTACTATTAAAACAATTTAACATTCAGCTAAAGAATAACTCAATATTACCGAATTCGGCGGCTGCGGTTCTTCAACTAGATCGGTGTGCTATTTCCTTCAGAATATTGGTCTGGAACCCAAACAGCTGAAGAAAGTCATCAAAGAGATTAGCATGACAGTTGGTTTCATCTGCTATGCTTAACCGCAAACGGATCCCTTCCACAGGAGAAAGCTGACCCAGTCCTCGCAGCCTAGGTTACACGAATCGTACAGGCTAAGGAGCGAAATACTTGTGCTCCTGAGATACCGGCTGATGATATGGAAGGGTTTCCAACATTGCGACGATTTGAACCTCGCAACACACACACACGCACCCCCCACACATCCAACCAAACATAATATATGCATTTGAGTGTGTGTGTATGTGTGTGTGCGTATGCATTGATACGTTATAAGCCCTTATACGCTAAACGAGAATACTTTCCTACATTGAGTTATTTCGTTCTGAAGCTGTCTATTATTTCAATGAAAAGAAAAATTCCTCTTTGGATAAATGCGACTGTCTCTTATTTTTCAGTTGTTTCTCATTATTAATGTTTGTAAAACTGGAACTCTTCAAATTGTCCAATTTAGGGAAACAACACGAGATGCATTGGAGAGGTACAACGTCAGACACGCAGACACGTGACATAAAGAAACTTGTCTGTCTGTCTGTCTGTCTGTCTGTCTGTCTGTCTGTCTCTCTCTCTCTATATATATATGCAGTGTATACACACACACACAAACATACTTGAAGCTTATAGAAAAGCAAAAAGATGAAGACAGGTGTATAAACAACAAACAAGTGTATTAGTTTGATGGTCGGGAAAATGAACAGAACTTTTACGTTTCGAGCCTACGCTCTTCAACATAAAGGAATAAG
>NC_068990.1:29302269-29306507 GCF_001194135.2 Octopus bimaculoides | reverse complement strand
TTTATTTGAGTTGATGATATTGTTGCTGCTACTACTGCTGCTGCTGCTACTTCTGTGATTTTAGTAGTAGTAGTAGTTGTTATTATGACTATTATTTTATTATTATTTTTAATATTGTTATTATTATTATTATTATTATTATTATTATTATTATTATTATTATTATTATTATTATTATTATTATTATTGTTATCGTTATTATTATCATTGTATCCTTGAACCGCTCCCTGTCACGAGGATTAACGTAAGCCTTTTTGACAGCAAGATTAAAAAGATACATGCATGGGACTGGAAGCAACGCTATCGTTCCGAGCTTATTTGATTTTCTCAGCGTTTGACAACTTGCACAATATCATATTTGTTATGTAATACCGTAGGAATCCCTATCAAGTTTTGAACAAGAAAACGGACGTTTGAGCGCCAAGTGTACTAGGATCGGCTTGGTAGGGAATACGATTAATTCTCTCCCTCTCTCTCTATATATATACATATATGTATGTATATATGTGTGTTTATATATGTATATGCATATGTATGTATGTATGTATGTATGTATGTATGTATGTACCTATCTATCTATATTTATATATCCATCTCTCTATGTCTCCCACTCATTCTCTCTCCGTCCCACCTCCATCCATTCCTCTGTCTGTGTGTGTGTGTCTATCTGTCTGTCTCTCTTCCTCTCTCTCTCTCTTCCTCTCTCTCTCTCTCTCTCTCTTTATATATATATATATATATATATATATATATATATATATTATATTAGAGGAAAATGTAAAACCAAGGCAGAACGGGTATCTCAAGTCATTTAGAATAATTTAATTAAGGTAAGGTGAAATTGAAGTCTTACAGCCGTTTCTGGGATAACCCAAGTGGTAGGTTAGCATGGCCAAGCACATATATATTCATATTGATAATTTGCATATAGAGTGAGAGAGTAAGAGAGAGACATAAATGGGTTTTGTGAGTGGGTGTATATAGAAAAGAGGAGAAAGGGAGAGATGAGCGTATGAATACATGAATCATTCGAAATATTGCCAAAGTACCGCCTTGATTTACCTAAGATTTTAACAAAGTACCTGTAACTTCATAGAAGTACCGAACAACTTCCATATCCCCTCGAAGAAGATGAGTTGTGAACGTTATTCTCCTGCCTATATTCTTCTAACTACTTTTACTCTTTATTCTTCTATTTTATTCCTTATAAACTGTGAATTTTTTTCCTTGTAAACTGTAAATTTTCCCTGTCTAAAATATTTATACCTTGTCTCTGATGATGGGTTGCCCAGTGCGTGGACATACTAACCTATCAGTTGAGTTATCCCAGAAACGGCTGTAAGACTTCAAATATACCTTACCCTAATTAAATTTACCTTACCCTAATTAAATTATTATACATGACTTGAGGTACACGTTCTGCCTTAGTTTTCATTTTTCCTCTAATATAATATAACATATACCTGCTATAACGGAACCCTAATAGGGATCCCTAGATCCAGTCATAGCTGTGATCTTGGAACATAACGGTCAACCAACTATAGGACTTATTCAGCGTACCTATTCGTTTAGATCACCAGTGATTTAAACCCCTCTTATTATCTCTCTCCCCCATATCTATCTATCTATCTATCTATCTATCTATCTATCTATCTATCTATCTATCTGTGTGTATATATGTGTGTGTGTGTATGTGTGTGTGTGTGTGTGTGTGCGTGTGTGTGTGTGTGTGTATCGCTGGCGATTTTCTTTCTCCGTCTTCCCTTCTTTGGAATTTTTCTATATTTATGATGAAGAACTCCCCTCGAAACGTGGGCCTCACGGAGGGTAATTTCAAGGCCAGATTCAATAATCACACTTTGAGTTTCAGGCACTGGGACAAAAGAAAAACGACCAAATTATCCAGTCATATATAGTCTCTAAAAGATAAAGGTGTCAGTTACAACATCCATTGGAAGATCTTAGCCAAGTGTAAACCTTACACCAGCGGCAGCGGTCTATGCGATATGTCTATGTATATGTTATTTTTATCTTTCTATACTTTTTACTTAGATTTCTCATATATTTTTTATATTTTTTATATTTTTTATATTTTTTATATTTTTTACATAATTATAGAGTTAATGTTTTGTATTTTATCCACATATTTTTTCCTGTTTTCTCCCCTCCACCCCGCTATTTCCCTGTGCATCTATAGAGACGTACATGGAACCTTATGCGCGCGCTTGTGAATGTGTGCATATGTGCGGGTACATGCGTATATAGATGTATGTGCGTGCATGTGAAAATATGCGCATATTAGACGCGTTTTAACCTTATAGCTTTCTCACACTTTCTTCTGTATTTTGCTATAGCCCTATAAAATTTTTTTGCGTGCGTGTGGATGGGTGCAAGGTTGTTGAGTGCGTGTGTGTAGTGTTGTGTATGCGGGTATACCCGTGTATGTGGGTATATATATGTATATGTACATATATGTTAGTTTTTTGCGAGTATATGGGTGAGCATCTATGCGTTTCAAGCGAGGGTGGTTTAGTATATACATATAAGCGAATGAACGAATGGGTTCGCTTACGCGAACACTATAGACGTTTTTTACTCCCTTACCTTTACCCCCTCCCCTTACTTAGAGGTCTATAGCTCTTTTGTCTTAATAACGGTCAACCACACAGTAATTTCCCTTTGTTTAACGGTCATTTTTCACAGGAATTTTCAATGGCCGGATAACTGAAGAGATTTTGGCGTGGGTTCCCAACCCGGCATCCGAAACTCGAAGTTTATCATGGCTACCGAATAAGTGTCACATATTTTTACAGATAAATTCCTCTATTTATATAATATCGAGGTCTCTTTCTTTCTTTTGTTGTCCTTTCTATCAATATATATATATATATATATATATATATATATACGTCGTCAGAATTTAAAAAAAAAAGATATTTTTATTTCTTCATTATTATTAACGCTTTCGTTCCTTTCTCGAAATTGTCAAATAAAATTTTGTGAATGTACAAACAGCTTGTTCATCTATAATATAAATTGAACATGGGCGACCGTTGTATTCTTTCTTGTCTCAAGGTTCACGGCCAAACGGCTGGGTGGATTCGCGTGAAAAATGGCAAACATCTGGAGACGGGTGCATAGATTGGAACGCGCTTTGTATTTTCTCCTAGCCCCCATAGTTACCGAGAAAATCGATTAAAACAAACTGCGTGCGTGCGCGCGTATGTGAGTGTGTGTCACTGAAGCCATTCATACATACATACATACATACATACATACATACGTATTACTTCATGGATAGTTTTGAGGAAGAGTAGGAGGGGCAAGAATTACTTCCGGAAAGTTCCGAGGATGGGGTAAATAGTTCCTAGAAAGTTCGAAGGAAGGGTATGAATTACTTCCTGGAAAGTTCCGAGGAGGGGAGCGAATTACTTCCTGGAAAGTTCCAGGTGAGGGAGAAGGGGAGGAATTACTTCTAGAAAGTTCCGAGGAGGGGGAAATAGTACCTGGAAAGTTCCAAGGAGGGAAGAAAGAATTACCACCTGGAATGTTCCGAAATGATAGGTCAATTACTTCCTGGGATTTCCGAGGTGGTGATGAATTACTTCCTGGAAAGTTCAAAAGGAGGGGAGGATGGAAAGGAAAGTTCCGAGGAAGGGTGGGCGGATTACTTCTTGGATAGTGCCGCGGAAGGGGAGGAGTCACTTCCTGGAAAGTTCTGAGGAGCGGCGTCCATCATGCTGCTGTAGAATTTAGATGCTCCAATAATGTGTAACGGCACGCGCATAATAATAAAAATTTATACTCCCATGTTCTGCAGGCAACCATCTTGAATGGACCGGCCGCTGGTCAAGATGTTCTTATAACTCCAATGTCCCTCCCTCCCTCCGATATGATCTACAAGTTTAAGCGGCTTCAATTTCCTATCAAACTCTCCTTTGCAATGGCAATAAGTAAGGCACAGGGTCAATCATTGCAGATGGTTGGTTTAAATCTCACAGAGCAAGTGTTCTCCCACGGTCAACATTACGTTGGATGCTCCCGTGGGAGAAACGTTGCCTACAACGCTCCACTGAAAAGACGGCATTTCTTCACATCTTCCAAATCACCGCAGTCATCTGCCGCCTCAAAAGCTTCGTACTTGCCGTGTAAAGATGCGTAAAGTGAACGTTCGATCTATTCGTAATAGGCAACATATATATATTTATACATAGATAAGTATACCACACACACACACA
>NC_068990.1:29300489-29301815 GCF_001194135.2 Octopus bimaculoides | reverse complement strand
CACACACACACACACACACACACACACACACACACACACACACACACACACACACACACACACACGCACGCGCGCACACCTAATGAGGCAATAGATAAGTGAATGTAGGCCAACCACCGTTTATTTGTTATTTGTATTTCTTATTCTCCTTTTTAAAACTACACAGAGAAGAATATGATTTTCGTTATGGTTTATATTAGGAAAATAAATGATCCTCAATAAAAGGCTGTAGTCATAAAAATATTGTTTCATGCAGCGGAGATGAATACAGCGTATCAAACCATCTGCGATTTGATATGCAACCTCAATAAGCTAATAAAACTACTGTTTCGAGAGCAAACACTGCAAACCTAGCAGGAGATGTTTCAACTAGAATATCTCTGTCATTTATATAACCTCCGATAGAAGTTAGAGAACAATAAAATTTTGTTTACAAGTAACAGAAGATGAAATAGAGCCGAAACCTGGATGAAGATGGCTGACCTTCTCAAGTTATTTCCTAAGATAAGTAAATATGTTATCTTTTCTTCACAACGAAAGAAAAGAAACTAGTGTCACGGGAGGAGAATAAATACATAAATCAGAGTTGTAAGAACAATTGAAACAAACCTCTTATGGATTAATCAATTTTCTTTGAAAAAGACTCCGTTTTCTATGAAAGATTTCCGTTTAAAAACCATAATTAATGTTGTGAGTTTAAAAGAGTGAGCAGGCTGGAACCAGAAAACGTTTTAATGGTTAGAAATAATGTGATATAAATTGAAAAGAATTGTGCTTTTCTTCATTTCAGACATGACGCTTGCTAAGCAACAGCGAATGTTCTATAAAAATACTCGAATTGGTGTGTGTATGTATGCGAAAGGCCATTTATTCTTGCATCAAACCAACTTCGGAAGAGGTACTTTTATAAACTCACTTCGAATTCCTCTTAAGATATATTTCCGTCTCAGCGCTGATATCTAATTAATCACAGATGAAAATCCCCCCGAAAAAGAGTATGTCTGCTAAGCGGGAGATATAGCATTTTTATATTTGTTTAGAAACGCTTTTGCTCTTTATGACTTCACTCTGAGAATTCTTGAGGAGCGCGGGGAGGTGAAAAGAGACCTACCCACCGAGAGCTAAATCATTTCTCATTCTATCTTCATCAGTCTCACACATATACACATACACACGAACAAACGTAAACAAACTTAATAAATGTGTAGTGCACACATACAAAAACATAGACATACGTGTCTATATGTGTGTGTATGTATATATATATATATATGTATATATATATATATATATATATATGCACACATACACATATGCACATATATA
>NC_068990.1:29298683-29299785 GCF_001194135.2 Octopus bimaculoides | reverse complement strand
ATAAAAATCACTAGTCATTTTGTGCGGACACAATTCCCACACAAAATGCAAACAATTACCCCCTAACGGGGTAAATAATACTCCAAAATTCCGGTTTCTTTTGGGTGCCTCCTCGTATCTATCTATCTATCTATCTATCTATCTATCTATCTATCTATCTATCTGTCTGTCTGTCTGTCTGTCTGTCTGCCTGTCTGCTTACCTATCTATCTATCTATCTATCTATCTATCTATCTATCTATCTATCTATCCATTTATCTTTGATCCAAATTATCCCCCCCTCCCAAAAGCTCTACTTTGTAATTTGTCCATTTTCTGTATTTAGCCCTGTGTGGCTATAATAAAAAAGATATCCATTTATCTATATTAATATAAGTATATAAAATTTATATAAAGTTTTTTTTTAAACACAAATCAGATGGAATGAACTGGCTTTAGTTCAAAAGCACGACAACCGTTTCTGTGCACTGGTAACAGGTTTCCATATCGTTCTATTACATAAATGTATGATGGCATACGATAGCCAATCTTTTAAATACCCGTTCTTAGGTTTTAGCTAGATAATTTTGATTTCAAATTTTGGCACAAATCTAACAATTTCGGGAGAAGGGGTAAGTTCATTGCATCTATAGCTATCTATATGCTTATATTTCTATCTATCTGTCTGTCTGTCTACCTGTCTGTCTATGTCTGTCTGTCTGTCTGTCTGTCTGTCTATCTGTTCATTTATAAACTCACATACCTATGGTAAATAACGTAAATCTATCAATGAAAAAAATATCAAATGATAACTATGAAATAATTAATCAAAACAAGAATTTTTGTTTGGGTATTTTGAACATCACATTTTAAACATTCGTTTAATGCGTTTCGGTTATTGTTTGTTAATCAACTAATTAAGAAATGCAAAAATAACTAAGTAAATTGAAGAGTTAATTAATTAGTTTAAGTAATTAAGCAATCAATTATTCCACAAATTACATTTGCTCATACAAATCTACTTCGAGGAGACGAATCCCTTATTGTATAACCGAACAGCAGGATCATCCATCTCAACCCCTCACACACACACACACACACACACACACACACACACACACAC
>NC_068990.1:29297449-29298224 GCF_001194135.2 Octopus bimaculoides | reverse complement strand
TATATATATATATATATATATATATATATATATATATATGTATATATATATTTGTATATATTTAGTTTCTTCTACATATACGTGCTTTTAAGTCTATGGAATATCATGAAGTCGAAAACTAAAGATCTTAATAGCATGGATGATAAAAAGCAATGCAAATTCAATGCAATTTAAAACTTCGTCGCGTAATCTTTGTATCTATAAAAGTCTCAGCATTTAATTGTTCAGTTAATTAATGTTGATATTATATTGATAATGAATGCTCAAGCAGTCATTGCAATAGAGAATGTCACTCCAAATACCACTGGATACAACAGATGCCAGTTATGTGTAGCAGAGAAATTTCATATCTCGATTAAGGATTATATTGTGCTATATAATCACAACACGGACATGAAGATTGTTAAATCTTGTCAGAATTCCCATTACAGATGTTCTAATTCGTTGGATTTCTATGCATTAATTACGAAAAAAAAACAACAAAAACAAATCGTTTTCAAATAAAGCCAATTTGTCCTGTATTTTTTGTCTTTTATTTGTTTCGGTCATTAAACTGCGGTCATGCTGGAGTACAGCCTTGAAGAATTTTTAGTGAAATGAATCGACTCCTTTTATTTAAAGCCTGGTACTTATTCTATCGTACTCTTTTGCCAAACCGCTAAGTTACGGAGGCGTAAACACACCGATACTGGCTGTCAAGCAGTGGTGGTTGACACAGACACAAAGACATCCCACCGCGCACGCACGCTCGCACGCACACACGCACGCACGCTCG